>NC_048306.1:34898966-35134366 GCF_013100865.1 Trachemys scripta elegans
CGGAGATAGCTGGGAGTGCTGGTGGCGTAGGGTCTGAGTAGGGAGTCCACATATCCAGACAGTCCTTCAGTGAGAGTGCCATTGCCCGAGATGATGGGGCGTCCAGGATTTCCAGGTTTGTGGATCTTAGGTAGTAAGATCCACACTGTTGACTCGTATCCAGCTTCTCATCAACTGTAATCCCTAGGTCCTTTTCTGCAGAACTTCCGCTTAGCCAATTGGTATCCAGCCTGTAGCGGTGCATGAGATTCTTCCATCCTAAGTGCAGGACTCTGCACTTGTCCTTGTTGAACCTCAGATTTCTTTTGGCCCAATCCTCCAATTTGTCACTGGAGGGCACACACAGAAAAAGCCAGTAGACTACTTTAAATAAATCCCCAGAATCATAGAAATGTAGGACTGGAAGGGACCTCAATAGATCATCTAGTCCAGTCCCTTGCATTAAGGCAGGACCAAATATTACCTAGGACATTCATGGCAGGTGTTTGTCTCACCTGTTCTTAACTTGGATAATTTTCTTTTTAAAAACCGACAGCCAGATCCTGCAGTTTCTCAGCATGCAAAAGGAGTTCTGTAGGCTGAGCCGATGCAAGATCAGGCCCTCAAATGTCTTTCAGCATTTCTTCTGTTCACTTAGCAATATCACAGTGAATGACAAGAGAAGGGACTCAAAATAACCCCACAAAGTGGAAGAACAGCAAAGATGCTAAATAATTTCAAAGACTCTAGTTAACTGAAATTACTAGATACATTATAGTTTGTGGTGCTGTAGCCATGTTGGTACCAGGATATTAGAAAGAAGTTGGTTGAGGTAATATCTTTTATCAGACCAACATCTGTTGGAGAAAGAGAAGAGCTTTGTGTAAGCTCAAAAGCTTATTTCTCTCACCAACAAGAGTTAGAGTAATACAAGATATTATCTCATCCACCTTTTCTCTCTCATATTCTAAGAGACTATTCAAGGTGAAGTGGCCCATTAACACACCAGAAGACAAAAATGGGGGCTAGCGGGTTATAGATTGTTGTAATAACTCATAAATATAATGTCTTTATTAAAACCATGACTTTCAGTGTCTAGCCAAGTTATGAATTTAAGCTCCCAGGCTTGTCTTTTGAAAGTGTTGAGCAGGTGCCCTTCAAGGAAGAGGACTGAGAGATCAGATATGCAATGATCATTTGTAAAGAATATTTGCTCACAGGTGATATAGTGTTTTGTCTTTTTAACATTTTCCGGTGTGAGCTTATGACTAACCTAATTGCCTTCTATGATGAGATAACTGCCTCTGTGGATGAGGGGGAAGTAGTGGATTTGTTATTCCTTGACTTTAGCAAAGCTTTTGATATGGTCTCCCACAGTATTCTTGCCGGCAAGGTAAAGAAGTATGGGCTGGATGAATGGGCTATATGATGGCTAAATCATCGGGCTCAATGGGTAGTGATCAATGGCTCCATGTCTAGTTGTCATCCAGTATCAAGCGGAGTGCCCCAAGGGTCGGTCCTGGGGCCGGTTTTGTTCAATATCTTCATTAATGATTTGGAGGAAGGCATGGACTGCACCCTCAGCAAGTTTGAAGATGACACTAAACTGGGAGGAGTGGTAGATACGCTGGAGTGTAGAGATAAGATACAGAGGGACCTAGACAAATTAGAGGACTGGGCCAAAAGAAATCTGATGAGGTTCAACAAGGACAAGTGCAGAGTCCTGCATTTAGGACGGAAGAATCCCATGCACTGCTACAGACTAGGGACCGATTGGCTAGGCAGCAGTTCTGCAGGGGTTACAGTGGATGAGAAGCTGGATATGAGTCAACAGTGTGCCCTTGTTGCCAAAAAGGCTAATGGCATTTTGGGCTGTATAAGTAGGAGCACTGCCAGCAGATCGATGGATGTGATCATTCCCCTCTATTTGGCATTGGTGAAGCCTCATCTGGAGTACTGTGTCCAGTTTTGGGCCTCATACTACAAGGAGGATGTGGAAAAATTGGAAAGAGTCCAGCGGAGGGCAATAAAAATGATTAGGGGCTGGAGCACATGACTTATGAGGAGAGACTGAGGGAACTGGGATTGTTTAATCTGCAGAAGAGAAGAATGAGGCGGGATTTGATAGCTGCTTTCAACTACCTGAAAGGGGGTTCCAAAGAGGATGGATCTAGACTGTTCTCAATGGTACCAGATGACAGAACATGGAGTAATGGTCTCAAATTGCAGTGAGGGAGGTTTAGGTTTAGGTTGGATATTAGGAAAAACTTTTTCACTAGGAGGGTGGTGAAGCACTGGAATGGGTTATCTAGGTAGGTGGTGGAATCTCCTTCCTTAGAGGTTTTTAAGGTCAGGCTTGACAAAGCCCTGGTTGGGATGATTTAGTTGGGGATTGGTCCTGCTTTGAGCAGGGGGTTGGACTAGATGACCTCCTGAGGTCCCTTCCAACCCTGATATTCTATGATCCTGCCCTTTTCCTGTATTAAAGTAAGTCCTCTCAGGCTATTCGGGTGGCATGTTCCATGACATGATCTATTTCCCTGATGGCATGTCCTTGTTTAATGAAGGCAGTTTTATGTTGTTAAAGTGTGTATCCTGCACTTTCTCCTTGGAGCATGTTTTGTTTATCTGAATACCTGGCTGTAGATTTCTTGGTGTCTTTGGGAAGAGTGGGGGGTTTACTGGATCTGAAGGTGAAGTGTGGTGAGCTGTTGGTTTCTTGCTTATAGTTGTCTGTAGGGTTCGACAGTTGATGATGATCATGGTGTCCAGGAAGTTGATCTTCTATAATGATGAAACTACTGTGTGCTTGCAAGTAAGAAAAAAATAGTCAGCCACCTAGCAAAGCAAATGAGATCCCACCTATCCTTAAAACATTTAATTATAATTAGGAGCAGCTAATATAACCACCACAGAGAAGAGATGACAGTAAAATGTGCCACTGGCCTAATGATGAAGTGTGTGAGGAAAAATGATTAAACTTTATCTCAATTAGGCCCATTAATATCACACCAGTCTACTATACCCTACAGCTTATTAAAAAAAGAATTGAAAAAAATCACAGAGACATCTTCAAAGCTTTATGATCATATGGAAATGTTGGGAAATAGAGAGGAACTGACAAAGGAAGAGTTTAACTGACAACAATCTTTAGGAAAGGAGGCTGAAAAAACAGTGAGGGACATAACTAGTATTCAATATATTTTAACTGTTTCCTTGTCATCAAAAATTCTGGGCCAGATCCTCAGCTGGTTAAAGCAACTTAGCTCCAATAGATTTTAACTAACTAATCCACCACTGATTTCAGTGAAACGATGTAGATCTACTCTAGCTGAGGATCTGGCCCAAATAGAAAATGAAGGGGACTTATAGTCACAAAACTATTTTATAAGGTAACTGTTTTGATAATGGGCATATTCCAGATTATACAATACTTATATTCTAATGCTATTAGCACCGTTCTGTAGAAGAAGAGAAATTAGTAGAAAGTTTTAGCCTTGAGTCACGGGAGGGGGGTGGAGGGAGGGATGGAAATCCATAGAGGCAGGCTTCCTCTTTCTGAGAAACAGAATAAAGTATTTTTCCTTGGATAAGAAAAGGAACCTTGAAATTAAAAATGTAAGCATTTTACTCTCTCATATCCTCAGCCAAAAATTCAACAAGCATACTACTGTCTTGCCATTATGAAACATAATATTATACTAAATCTAGTATAGGCAGGAAACAATGACTCTTTTCATTAATAAAAGGCTAAGATAGAATTTGACAGTCAGGAATCTATGCCCATAACCCGTGAAGGGGGGAGAAATGTATGGCAGTATTGAACGTGCTGCTAGTAGAGTGGGGAATCTAGAAAAAAAAGTGACTGATGATTTCTATTCCACAGCTGACACCATTCTACCACTGCCCTAAAATTTGAAGTCCTGGATACCACTGGTACCTTCATACTGTCATACTCACAACTGCCAAATAAACTGATTTATGTTGTGCCATTTTAGGTCAGAGTTTTGTTATGGAAATGACTTAAAGTACCCAAATTTTCCCATCACAAATTCTGTGAAAGACAGTAAACTATACTTTGACCTTTATGATGTTCAGTAATTTAAACATGGGCCATTAGCATTCCCCCTTTTTCATAGGCCATGTAACCAGGGGGGAACAGGTGTAATGGACATCCAATCAAAATGCAAAATATTTAAAAGGTCAAATATAAAAGGCATTTAATTTCTGAGAGGTAATAAATTATGATAAGCAGAGCACAAGAAATGTCATAGGAATGGTTTCATGAAATGACTGACGTGAGAATATCCAGTGGTACAAATACCAGTAATCTAATCTGGCTAGAAAACAGCACACCAAATCCTGCCCTCAACTCCACTGAGTTTATGGGCTTGTATGGATTGAGGGAAGAATTTAGGACAAATATCGTTTATGTGATCTTGGTAATTCTTCCTGAACATATGTTATTCGTGGATGTAACCTATACCACCAGAATTCAGGTCTCAAGTCTTTTAAATGTCCTCCTTCAATATACAGCTATGAGATTCAAGGTGTAGCTCTAGGGTATGAAATTAGCCCACCCTACTAGCTAGCTAGCATTTTAAGTGTTTCTTGCTAATGATTTCTTGCTAAAATAAGAGGGGAAATGGCATGAAGAAACACAAATAATGGGTCCAAAGAGTGCTGTTATAGTTGAGCTATCGTCATTTATTATCATCAACTGTATGGCCACTGGAGTGTCAATTGTTGGACATAATGTTTCATATTTTATAATGAGCCTAAAGAAGTGATACACTGCTAACAGAACTGGTCAATTTAAAAAAAAATGCAAACCCTTTTTCTGCAAAAATATGCAGATTTGGGTTGACTGAAACAATTTGCAAGTTCAAGTCAAATTTGTTGCATTGTTTCAGTTGAAAAAAGCAGAAAATATAAAAAAATCTAAACATTTATTTTCATCTTTTTCAAAATGAAACATTTTATTTTGATTCCCTCTTTCTTTAGAATTTTACTGCATTTTTATATGAACAAGGTTAAAAAAATCCCTGATAATGAAACATTTCATTTTCGGCCAAATGAAATGTTTTGCTTGACCCAAAAACAAAACGTTTTTGATGTTCAGTTTGCTAAAAAAAACCCCAAGAACAAGAAAAAACTGATGTTTCAGTTCAGCTGCCAAACTGAAAAGTCAGTTCTGCACAAAGTCCCTATTGGGAATAGAAAGTCCATCACCCCCATTTTTTAATGCTGCCTTTAAATAAGCAAGGGGAAATAAACAAACATAGCAGAACTAAGTTAAACTAAAAAGGTCTGAAAAATAAGAAGGACTGAAAGTTTCCACTATCATTAAAGCAATAAAATGTAGGATCAGAAAACCATTTAACATTATTTAAAACACTGTTTGCCGTGATCAATGTGGACCAACAGTTGGTGGAGCCATTCTAGACATATGTGTTAATTTGGAAATAAGCCAGAATAGTACTACCTCCTACCCTCCTCTCAGTCTGAATTCTCACTCTGACACCATGAGAAAATTACACACTTTCCTCTCTGTGCCTCTCAATTTGTCCCCCCTCCCCTGACTCAGTCTAACACAGCAGATATAGTTCAGGGACCTGATCCTCCACCACTGAAATAAATGGCAAAGATACAGAGGTGAAAATTTTCAGAGTAGCAGCCGTGTCAGTCTGTATCCGCAAAAAGAACAGGAGTACTTGTGGCACCTTACAGACTAACAAATAAGAGGTGAAAATGAGGCTTTAAGCATAGACTTACCCCAATTTCAATCATCAGGACAACACAACAACGTAAGTGTTTCTACAAGAAAAGAACGCTCACGTTTTGTCCCATCATGAGACAAATGTCTTCCTCGTTTGATTCTAACAGGAGTTAGTAAGAACATGTAATACCTACATAATCAGAAATAAGCCACATTCTGATCATATTTTTAGCTATGGGCTTTTGGCTGATTGCTTGTTCACAATAAAACATGCAATAATTCAAATAAAGCACCAAAAACACTTTTATAATCAGATGCAACTTTCTGTAATGATTACACCCCAGCTGTATACCTATTTTGAGGTCTATTTTGCAGGGAAATAGTCATGCAGGTGTACCTAGCAGATGGCAATGAGAAGTCCTTCTGACAAGTCAACTAATCAGCCTATTCGCTTTGCAGAACATTCAGTTTTTTAATTCTCAAAACAAGAAGGGTAGCAGAATTTTCCCCATTTCTAAGAGCTGCTTTTGCAATTCCCTTCCCTCCCTGCCACCTCCCTCCTCCCAAAGACACTTGGGTCCCTGCCTTTCTCACCAGAAAAACATCCTTGTCAAACAAATTGGTTGAACTGGAAACAATTGTTTATTAGCCCAGCAATGGAAAGGGCTGAGGTGCATGCACAGAGAGAAAATAGAGTTGGGAACACACACCTGGACTTATTTCCAGAAGCTCAGACAAACCAGCTCATGAAACTGTGGTTGCTGAAGAGAAAAATAATCCTATGAATTTTAAAATCATTGTGTGCCTGGGGTAATGGTAGAGACTCCAGCAGTAAAATCGGACAATCAAATATGGCTTGAGCTAAAAAATCAATTCAAAGGAGCTTAGTTGAAGGCTACAAGTACAAGAATGATCTGATTATTCTAGAACCAACAAAACTTTCTTGCACAACACTCCAATAATAAAATACAGCAGAAGTACTATATTATCAGAACTAACTTGCTCACCCATACAGTAGTATTGCCATTGATCTATGCTGTATCTGATTTTAGAATCAGGAAATCATGAACCAGGCAATGACGGGTGAATTAGAGCCAATGCTATTCACCACAGTACCAATGCCTCCTCAACATACCCGCTTTCAGAGCGTCAAAGAGGCTGGATAATACCTCCTCCCCCTCGTCCATGTTCTGTACCAGTTCAGCCATGCTGAATCCAGTAACCGTGTTTCATGATCATTGTATTTTGTTGGGTCTATATGGCCTACAAGGAGCAGAGTCGGCTGCATTGAGAGTGAAATTCTGCCACCTGTGCATGACCCCACAGTGTCATTAGCAGATGACAGCAGCCCCACTTTGTCTAAAAAGGAAAAGGAAACACTCAAATAGGTGATCTTAGAATCCATGTTGCTTAATGCTTTTTTGAATGTGATTGCAGTAACACTTTATTTAGAAGTCCATCTCCTACTGTAAGTACACAGGTTATAAATAACAGTAAACTAACCAGGCAACTGTTTGGTTCCATTTAAAAAATAAACTAAGTTACCAGTAATATTTTCTCAGAGTAATACACTTTAAAAACTTCTAACAAGTAGGTGAGCTCATATAACATTTTGAGAGAAGGGTTGACTTGAAGGCATCTCCCATAATCCATATCATATGCATGTCCACATTACCATAAGATTAAGCAACAGTGATCTAGTGTCAGAGACCAGAAAAAATAAGGACCCTGTCCAAATAGTTTCCAAACTACAAAATACAGTATTGTGAGCTTGATCTTGCCTTTCTTTGGTATTTTGGGGTGTAGAAAGCAGGTGAGTGTTCAACATCTTGAAAAAAAAAATCATGTCTCTTTTACTTTGGTGCCAAGATACAGATTTAGGACCGCGGCTTCAGACCCCCAGCTTTGGAAGCATGTGTTTATATCCTTTATTCTTTGCAGTTGACAGCCTGGAACTTTGCCTTGTTCTACTCAGTTAATACTGTCTTCTGGGCAGCATTCCTTTCTCAGAGCAAACAGGTGAATCCTCTGGAGTTATCAAAAGATAAAAGATCAGGAGAAGAGATGGCATCAGCAGGCTCAGAAGGGAAAGGGACAGATACCAATTAGATGTGTTTTTGTAAGTCATAGTTTGTATTGTGCAAGAGAGAAGATTGTGGGGCTAGTTCTGCTATTTTAAAATATGCAAGCAGTGGAAAGTAAATAGAGAGGGCAGGCAGATATTGATTGCCAGACAGCACTTTCTTGGATTTTGAGATTACCAGGATGTGCCTGTACTGCCTGATGAGAGCCTGCAAGCAGAAAGTAGCCAGGAGACTGATGATCTATAAACAATAGGATTAATGTGCTTTGTGCAGTTAGGACTACAAAACATTTGAATAATCCTTTCAAAGTTGTAATGGAGAAAGAAGGGACTAGACTTGTGAGTAAGTTTTAGAGCCTGAAAAGATGGTCACTTTTAAATATGCTGCTAAATATAATCAGTGCATGAACAAAGTTATTCTTTATTTTATCTACATAAAAATAAATCACTTAATCACTTCGAGAATTGTAAGATACTGTGTGTGTGATATTTTTGTGTTTTATTGTTGCCCCTAAAAATCAAGGCCAAACTTTCTACAGAGTGTGCTTAAAATTAGGCTGTGCTAGGCTCCACACAAATCTAGTAAGCCAGTCCTTACTTTGAAGAGACAAGATCAATGATTGGGAGAAAGGAAGTATATTATCCCTCTCTTACAGCTGTCAAACTGAGTCAAAGAGAGTAAAGGCCTTGCCCGAGGTCACACAGGTTGCTTGTGGCAGAACCAGGAATAGATCTCAGATTTCTTGAGACCAAGTCCTCTATTTAACAATGCTATCCTTCCTCTCACTTAAAGAGAGCTTGATTTCCAGAGACTCTGAGCACCAGCTGCTTCCTTTGAAGTCAACGGGAACAAACTATAGGGCCACTGGAAATTAGGAACCAATAATGTGCTAATGTTGATTGTTAGGTTTCTTACTGTTTGTTGATTTAATCTGTGATCCCACATAAAGATATTTAAAATCTTAAAACTGTGGTTCCAAAACAGACATTCTTCAGGATCTAGCCTCCCAGGATCTTCCTGCCCTGCATTTAGATGTATACCCAAGCAGCAAGTTGGGATGTAGAGATTAATTTGCTCTAGTATTTGGATTCTGGAAGTTCAGTTCTTTACTAGGTTAATATGCAAAAATTACAGTTAAGAATACGTGCATTTAATGAATTTGCAACTTCTACCATGCTCTCCAACTATTATTTTGCATTCATAAAATTAGGTACAGTTCCCACAAAGGAAAATCACTAATCATGCTATTCCACTGGAAAGAAGTCCCTCTGAGGCCTTCTGTACACAAGACAGTTTTGCCAACAAACAGCAAAGGTCTACACACTACAGTGCTACTTCTGCCGACAAAACAAAACCACCTCAACAAGAGGCGTAGAGATTTATGTGGCAAAGTTATATCAACAAAGTGTCAGTGTAGACACTGTACTTGGTTATGTTGCTGTAAATGGCCTCCAGGTGGTTTCCCACAATGCCCATGCTGACTGCTCTGGGCAGCAGTTCAAACTCCCGTTCACCCAGGTACATTGGCATCTGACCCTCCCCTTTAAAGGCCTGGGAATTTTTGAAATTCCACTTCCTGTTTGCTCAGTGTGCCATCTTTCCAGCTGACCATGGCAGCTCCATGCAGCAAATGCTTTCCTGCTTGGAGCACACCTGAGTTGTTGGATCTCCTGGCACTGTTGGGAGAGGAGGCTGTGCAGTCGCAGCTCCTCTCCGGCTGTAGGAACTTTGATACCTATTGTCAGATTTCTCGTGGAATGTTGGAGAAGGGCTACAAACAGGACATGCCTCAGTGCTGTGTGAAGATAAGGGAGCTGAGGCAGATGTACCAGAAGGCAAATCATTACTCTAATGCTGCACCAAAGACCTGCTGCTTGTATAAGGAGCTGGACTCCATCTTTGGCAGTGACCCCCACCTCCACCCAAATTGCTCTTATAAATGTATATGTTTTAAATTCCTGATCTTTTTCCTTATCAACCCAAAAGCAGGCCTCCAGGATCCTGCAAGGAAGCAAAATCCCTCGCTTGACACCTTGTCAATTTTGTCCCCAAATTCCTTCCCAATCTCAAACTGACAATTGGTCAGTCTCACAACCTATTTCAAGCTATTCCTCTGTTATAGGGCCGGGCAACAACTGCAGAAAAATGGCTGATGCATGCTCTGAGGGCTTCATACAGAGCAATAACCCAATCAACTCTCCCTCATCCCAACAATCCTACACTAAGCGACAGGAAGAGGCAGAAAAACCTCTCCTCTTCATTCCCCAACAAAGCACGATCCCCATATGCATTCTTTGTGGAAGCACATGGAACAATGAAGCAGACTTCAGGAATTGTCTTTCTCCTGGTGATTTTCCTCTTCTCTCCTCTTCCCCATTCCGATAGAAAGGGGAGATGTATTATTTTTAAACTCTTTAATAAATGCCTTAAAATGTTTTCAAGTGTCTTTTTCAGCCAAAAAGAAACTTGCTATTCAGGAAGGGTAGTAACTATGTTGGAGGAACACATCATGCTCCTTAGGGAGTAGTTCATCTGCTTTGGTCCCTACCTACAGCCTGCTCTCATCTGTGCCTCCAGGTAGCTGTTTGCATGCAACAGAAACCACACCCTGGACAACCACTTTGACAAGCTGGCTCAACCAGGTGAGGGTAGCCAATGAGTGTTTACCCTTAGCAAGATAGGGAAATTACCTTTCTCTAGCATGCAAAAACTGTTCCGGCAGACCGGGTGGAAAAAAATCAATTTATGATTCAACATCCATCAAGGCGCTATGGGGAGCAGAGAGCATGACAAAGCACTGAAGATGTCCTGGTCACCCATTACAGCTAAGGAAGTCCCCAGCCATAACAATTGTTCATATCACTAGAATCTGGCTTCTGCAGCCAAGAGAATGGGACTGCCCCTGTACAAAGGCTTTCTCACTTAAAATTTTTCTGCAGATGTTTTCTCGCACATCTCATCTCATTAACATCATGTAGAGGCATTTCTTTCCTCTGTTCAGCAGGGAAAATACTATCTTGTATTTTACTGAACAGACTCATTGCAAACATATCTGAGGAGAGTCTGCCAGAAGTGCAGAGTGGTTTCAGATCAGACAGTAGGTCTACAGACATGAATTTTGTTGACAGGCAGGTCCAGGAAAAATGTTTAGAGCAGAACATGGACCTGTATGCAGTCTTCATTGACTTGACCAAAGCTTTTGATACAGTCAACAGCGAGGGTCTATGGGCTATTCTAAACTGGGATGCCCAAGAAGGTTCATACATATCAACCGTCTGTTCCATGACCATATGACAGTGCAAGTGCTCTCCAATGGTGACTCTTCTGACACATTTGAAATCATGAATGGAGTGAAGCAAGGCTGTGTACTTGCTCCAGAGCTGTTCAATTTGTTTTTGCCTGTGTCCTCAGCCATCCCACAATGGACTTGGATTAAGGGATATGCTATCTGCTACCGAGTCGAAGGCTCCCTCTTTGATCGTCAAAGACATACAGCTGAAAACTGTGGATCAGTTCAAGTATTTGAGCAGCACCATCTTGAGTGACAGTTCCCTTGATAAGGAAATTGCCTCCAGAATTAGTAAAGCCAGACAGGCCCTTAGCTGACTCCAAACAAAACTCCTTAACCAATACAACATTCATCTCCCCACCAAATTGAAGATCTATAGTGCAGTGGTTCTAACATCTCTCCTGTATGGATCTGAGACTTGGACTCTTTATAGATGGCACACTTTACAGAATTGGGGACGTGCACCACTGGAGGAAAATAAATAGTTTAAACTGGATTAACAAAATGATATGATTCATGTTTTTACACAGTGTTTTCTGTAAAGACAAGTCTACACTAAATTTTTTTGCCAGCATAGGTATTTGGTGGGTGGGATGGAGAATGAAGAGATGCTTTACTAACATGGCTGGTATAATTTATTTTGCCGACCAAACCAGTATAAGTTATACTGCAGAAAGCACTTTACCTCCATAGCTGTGTTTATACTAGGAGGGTTTTCCTGGTGTAGCTATAAATTTCCCAGTGTAGATTAGGACTAATTTTATTTCCTTAAAACAAATCAACAACTAGTTACTTGACCTTGAGAGAAATGCAGTTATTTTAATGTCAAAAAGCATGAAGTGCAAATTTCAAACATGTAGAGTTGCCTATTACTTAGAAAAAACAGTAGCCTGGACAGGGGACAAGAGGCATTTTAACACAGCAACAAAGTGTAGATTCCTGCTTTAGCAAATGTGTTACATTGACCAAAAATCATTATTCTGAGCTAGGGTTTATCTATTTAAAAAAAGTTCAGATGTTCATGTGTTTCCCATGAGTTCCTATAGAGAGTAGAAAGAAAACAAAAATGAAATAGTTTTACACTGGAGGAAATTTAATTATGCCAAGAATACAGAGAAGTCTTCTGGCAGCAGCTTACTGAACCATGGGTATGAAAAATAAAGAAGTGAACTCTAAAGTTCTTGTGTCACTCTGTTGACCACCTAATGAGGAATAAATGTAAAAGCTGTAAGCTGTGGCAGCTCTGCTTGTTTGAAAACCTCAGAGACATATACCCAATTCAACAGAGTTACTAATTTATGCAGGATCAAGAATTGAGAAAACTAAAAAGAAAATACCCCCCCCCCCCGACAACACATCCAGGCAAATTGCATGAGGACCCATGGAGAGTAGAATCATAAGATTAGAAGGGACCGCATAGGTCATCTAGTCTAACTCCCACAAAATCCAGGATTTGTTGTGTCTAAACCATCCAAGACAGATGACTATCCAGCCTCCTTTTGAAAACCTTCAGTTGACGGAGCTTCCACAACCTCCTGAGACAGTGTGTTCCATTTCCCTACTGTTCTTACAGTTAGGAAGTTTTTCCTGAGATTTAATCTAAATCTGCTATGCTGTAGTTTGAACCAATTGTCTCTTGTTCTTCCCTGTGGCAAAAGAGAACAACTTTCCTGCATCTTTTTATGGCAGTCTTTCAAGTATCTGAAAACTGCTATCATATCCCCACCTTAATCTCCTCTTTTCCAAACTCAGCATACCCAGTTCCTTCAGCCTTTGTTCAGATGACTTGCATTCCATCTCTTCGATCATCTCTGTCTCTTGACTCTGGATCCTTTCCATTTTCTCTACATCCTTTCTACACATAAGTGACCAAAATTGGACACGGTACTCCAGCTCTGGCCAAATCAGCGCTGAGTAGAGTGGTGCTATTACCTATCGTGACTTGCATGCTATGTCTCTGTTAGTGCAACCTAAAATTGCATTTGCTTTTTTTTGCAGCAGGATCGCATTGCTGACTCATGTTGAGGTTGTGACCCACCACAACTCCCATATCCTTTTCAACAGTGCTGCTGTCAAGTCAGTTTCCCCCCATTTTGTATTTGTGCATTTGGTTTTTCTTCCTTAAGTGTAGCACCTTACATTTGTCTTTGTTGAATTTCATTTTCTTGTGTATAGCCCAGTTCTCCAATTTATCAAGATCCCTCTGAATTTTAGCTCTATCCTCCAAAGTATTGGCAATCCCCCTGGCTTTGTGTCATCTGAAAATTTGATCAGTATGTTCTGTATACCTACATCCAAGTCATTAATAAAGATGTTAAACACTGGACCCAGAATAGATCCCCTGTAGAACTTCACTTGAGACCTCCCTCCAATCTGACATCATTCATTAATAGTTACTGTTTGTGGTTGTTTAGCCAACTATGTATCCATTTAACGGTAGTTCTGTTGAGCTCTCATTTCTCCAGTCCACTTATCAGAATGTCATGTGGGCCTGTATCAAAAAGCCTTGCTCAAGTCCAGGTATATTATGTCCACTGCATTCTCCTTATCCAGTAAATCAGTTACCCTGTCAAAGAAGGAAATCGAGCTGATTTGACACTATTTGTTCTATGATAAATCCATGTGGGCTGTTTAGCTTTCCTCTGCATCAGAATAGTTTGATGTTGAGGCTCTAGTATTACATCTTTTAAGAATTGCCATCCCCCATCAACTCCTTTTCTTCCTAATTGGTCTTTCCATGGGACCTTGCCTACTATTTCTGAAAGTCGGTTGAAATCCGCTTTTCAGAAGTCCAGGGTCCTTGTTTTTCTGTTCTCGTGTCCTCCTTCCCATAGGATCTTGAAATCTATGAGATCATGATCTTGAATTCATCCTTGTTGGTCAAAACCAGCTCCAAAATGGCTGACCCCCATTAAAAGCAATGGGAACAAAAAGCACTCAGTATTTCCTACTCATAATTGTCATCAACCAGGCTGACCTGCTGTGTAACACAGGCCATAGACCATCCCCCCCCAAATAATCGCTAGAGTATAAATTTTAGACCATCCAACCTTGATTTTAAAATTGTCAGACATGAAAAATCCACCATGACCCCTGTTAAATTGTTCCAATGGTTAACTACTCTCACTGTTAAAAAATTATACCTTCTTTCTAGTCTGGACTTTTTTTAGCTTCAACATCCGGCCATTGGATCATGTTTGTCTGCTAACTGAAGAGCCCATTATTACTCAGACTATAATCAAGCCATCCCTCAGCCTTCTCTTTGTTAAACTAAATAGATTAGGCTCCTTGAGTCTATCCCTATAAGCCATGTTTTCTAATCCTTTAAAATCATTCTTGTGGCTCCTCTTGAATTGTGGACACCTGAACTGGACATGGTATACCAGCAGTAGTTACATCAGTGTCAAATAGAGGTAAAATAGCCTCTCTACTCCTACGAGATTTCGCTGTTTATGCATCCAAGAACTGCATTAGCCCTTCTGGCCACAGTGTCACACTGGCAATTCCTGCTAAACTGATGATCCTCCATCACCACCCAAATCTTTTTCAGAATCACTGCTTCCCAGGATAGAATTCCCCCATCCTGTAAGTATGGCCTACATTCTTTGTTTCTAGATGGATACATTTAGCCATAGTAAAACACAGTTTACTGGATGTGCCATAATATGTCCATGGAAATACCACAAATTTTGCCTTTGCAACTAGATAGAATTTGCAATATTTCTCATATTTCTAGCAAGTTAACAAGAGGACATTGAGGTTGTATTGCATTATTGAGTTATAAAGGAAATTGAAAAGTTTAAGCGTGACCACTATACACCTCATCTACCAAAATTTTAGTATTTGGCAAATGCAATATAGTTGATATTGGAATTTGTTAATAGCTTGTGTCCAAATAACTCAGCTATGGGATCATTATTGGATTGGAAAATTAGTGTACTAAAATGACTTCTATTATTCTTTGATCATCCCCTTTTTATTAAATTCAACAGGGAGATGGTTGAAACATCATTTCTGGATTAGGTTTATCAAATATGTCTGTTGCTCCTGAATGATTTCAGTGACTGACCCCATGAAGACTGAATATTGAAAATTCAAGTCCAGTGTTTTCTCCTCCAGTTAAGGGGAAAGGCTTAGGAAATGTAACTGAGAAATGTGAAGAATATTGCCTCCAATTAAATCTGTTAGAAATGATTGAATCTGGCCTGTAATGTGAAAATAGAAGAAATCACAGTCAAATGAGGTGAGTTTTTAAGCTACCTTGGTAGTTAATGATTGAAAAAAGGAAGGCATTAACATGTGCATGTTCTCAGCATGAAGAAAGCTGTAGCTTAAGTACTACATTTGCATTTAAGAATGTGAAATTATTGAAAAGAATACAACTGACATGCTTATGAATATTGGGCACTTTTGAGGTGTTTCACTCAAAAAAACAAAAAAACCCACCAACTTACTTTGTACCAACAGATAATATTAAAATGTATTCTGAGTCCATTAACATAAGATTGTAAAACTTTAGAAATAATACATGGATAGATTAGTATAGCATGGTGTCAATCCGATGGCTGTCTCTTATTTGTAAAGAATTTCAGTTTGTTAACCAAGTACAGGTCTTTGCACAGGGGTGCATTTAATCCTGGATGAATAGACTGCATCTGAAAATAGCTTCAGGCAAGTTATTAGATTCCCATCTTTTCCTATCCAAAAAAGATAGGCTTTGCAGAGTAGCAACATGGTCTAGTGTCTTGGGTAGTGGGCTGGATGTGATGAGACTGGGGTTCTAGTCCTGACTATATAACTGATTTGCTGTGTGACCTTAGGCAAATTATGTCATTTTTTCTATACCTCTGTGTACTCTGCCATGTCTTTGATCTGCTTAGATTCTATGCTCTTGGAGTAAGAGTTATATGTTCATATGGTGCCTAGAACAAAAAGTTTTTTTATTTTATTTAGGCCCCCTAAGTCATATAATGATATAGTGATATCATTATATATAGTGATAATACATCATCTAGTTTGCTTGAATGAAATTGATATGCAGAGTACACATCAAAACTTAATAAAACAGCATCTGTTAAAAATAGGAAGTAACACAGTAAATTCAAAAGTTATGGCTGGTGATGTCCAGTTTTTAATAGCACATCCTGAGTGTGAACCTGTATGAACCTGTATGAATCTGAGTGATAGGTAAAGGTTCCAGAACAATGTCTCTGAAAATAGCAGTAATGCAGAGGTATTTTTAAACAATTCTGACAATATCTAAGGGATGCCATTTTTTTTTGTTAATTTGAGTAAGAACGGTGGTGATAGTTTCATCAAAAACCAATTCCTGGAACAACTGGTCACCCTCATTTTAATTTCTTATGGGTGACTGAGAAAAGGACAGAATGGTATAGTTTGATAAGAGTGGAACATCAAAGTTTATTACAGGATACAGAGGTAAGAAGAATAATGTTGCAGATTTTAGAAAGATCCTTTGTAGTGGAATATAAAGTTGTCGTCTAATTTATGATTATATTGCACAATTTTTACTGGTAGGTTTAATGACTGAGCAGGCGTCCTCAACACAGGGAATTCATCCATCACCATCCACATTGATTTTGTTTGGTAAAGTGTGCAGTTTTGTCTCTTGAGAACATAACTGGCCTATTTTGCAGGACATTTCAAAAGATAGATTTAAATCATTTAGGAAAGCACTCTTGTGAATTTAGTGAAAAATGATTCAAGACATTTCATCTGCCTCATTCACATGAGTAAATTATCTATTACTTGATTTAACAGACAAAATTAAGTTCCTCACCCTGCACGCCTTATTTAGACAAAACTTCCAACATGTGAAAATAAAGGATTTTATAAAAAACCTATTTTTGCAAATTCATCTGCAGAAGTATCCATGCAAGCTGTGGTTGCTATGAGAAGTTGAAATACCAGTTGCAACACTGATTTGCCTATTTTTAGGATAGGAAATAACTCACCTCATCTTACAGTGAGAACTGCCTGTTTAAATAGAGGCCATTAATGTAGAGATTTACAGGGCAAGAGATAGATATTTGATATAAATAGGTAGTACTTAATGAAATCCTTCGAACAATCATAGAACAACAAACCTTTTATTCTTATCTTTCCCTTAGCAATACCTAACTTTTCTCTATTTTAATGTTTCACTGAAAGGCCACAAATCTACAGAGTAAAAACAACCTCCCACCCTGAAAGGCTAGTCTGAGAATATGAAAAAAGTGTTCCTGTCTGTAGGAATAAAAGGAGGCAGGATTGTGCCCACTGTACACAAAATCAAACCGCCATTTGATTTTATTTTGCTCAGGATGAATCCCAGAAACTATTCAAGGTTGTATAAATGATCTTGAGCAACTAGCACATTTTAAAAAGGGGCAGGGAGGGGGTTGTGAAAAGTAATAGAAAATATGATTTTCACTTTATCCAACTGTATGGCTTTTCTAAAAATTACTACCTTCAAAGAGGGAAGGTGTATATACAAATGCAAACAATAGGAATTACTAACAGGTCCATGTGTGTCAGTGACCAGGATGTGGGTAGCAGTCATGCCTAGTGGTCAGAGCAGGTATCAGGCCTAGCAGTTAAAGCAAGCATCAGTAGACAGGAGTTAGAGCCAAAGATCAGAAATGCACTACCTGGAGTGAGGCAAGGCAGGATAAGGGATGCGTCCAAGGAAGGAGGATGGCTGGAAAAAAGGAAGGAGCTATCACAACCATGGGTGCATGTTTTGGACAACTACTGCCACTGCTGCTGGACTTAAGAGCCGGCGTGTTGATTCTTTCAGCCAATCAGATGGTGTGACCAATTAGACAGCCAACTACAGGCCAGCTGAGCTTGTTAGGTTGCCCGGGGACTGGCTCTGCTGCATGCCCCGATTCCTTATGGTATGAAAAGAGAAGTGCATGAAGAAAATAGCCCATATTTGAATTGGTTCTGGGAAAACTAATTTTTTTATAGTGAATGGAATTTATTCTGATAAAGAGGTAGAGACACAGCTGTGTCTCTAAGTCAAGACACACTAGAGTAGTTCATAAACATTTTCCTTTGGTAGACCGCCATAGTTACTTCCCAGATTTTCTGGAATGCTAGAAAGCAGTAACTTTCATGGTTAATGAGAGAATGGTTCATGAGCTGATGAGCTGTCAGTTATTTTTCCAGATGCTAAAAATTGCCCTTCATCTTTGTTACCCTGGTGGAAGGCTGCTATCAGTTTTTCCAGCAGGGGTCCCACACCTACCATGTTTTTGTATTTCTGGAGAACATTTTTCATGTGGTTGCAACAGTGGATTTTGCAAGGTAAGAGTCATCCATGAGTGAACTTTCTGTAATGACCTAACATCTAAAGCCTGCCTATTGCAAGAAGATTGAGTCATGCTTGCTGTATTCAGAGCTATGGATCATCTAATTGGCGTTTAAACCATGAAGGTGGTTCCTGAGGTGAAGAAAGTGGGGATTACCCCCTATGAAGGTCATGACCATGTGGAAGAAGGATGTACTCTCTTAGTTCACCACCACCAACAATAAGGGCCGCTCTCTTCTCTGGGAAGCCATCCAGAGGATGAAGAGGTGAAAGACTCCAGTCATCAGCCATACTAGCATGCCTGAGAGCCTCAAGACCTAACCAATTTGCTCCATCACCTGGTTCCGATGAGTTAAAGATCCCAAGGAAACAAAGCAGAAGTGCGGACTCTTGATTTTTGTCTTATGGGATGGACCCCTTCTAGTTCCATCAGTGTGTGAACATGTAGACAGTGAATGTGTATGTTGGTGGGGAAATGGTGTCATTAATGCTTCATAAAAGTAAATCCCACACTCCCAATTGAGTGTGAAATCAATGATTTCGGTCAAGGTTTAAAAAGGTGTTATTCAGAAGCTGCTATTGAGAATTGATCAGAAATTCCCCTCCATTCTACATCTTTGCACATTCCGTGTTACTGTGCATAGGTAGGGGGTAGTAAGAAGAGTGGAACAATAGCTTCTGTGATAGCAGTGGAATTTGAGGAAGTATGAAAGTTGAATTATAAAGAAATCAGTCTGGTCTCTGATATTACTTAAGGTTATCCAAGTTTAGTTCAATGCCTTTCCAGCATTTAGCTGTCTTGCTTAAGAGTTTAAGACCGGAAATAGACATTTATGTCTTTCACCAGCTAGTTCAAGGTTACTGTTGTGCCTGGGACATTAGTTAAGGTTTCAAATTAAAGGAAAATGGCACCTCTTGCAATCTCCCACAGTAGGATTAACAAAAAACAAGTCTGTTGTGTCAACCTCCTAATTAGATTTGATTGTCCATTGCTTTAATTGGATGATTGGATACATTGATTATCTAAGACACCATTATTAACTCATTGATCTACTGATTCAATCCCAACTGCGACCTTGATTTGATCAATGTATTATATCATTCTTAATAGTTTAGTGATATGTTTAAGTTTATATTTGTTCACATATTCTGGTCAATAAAACTCCGCGTACTCGGGACTCATTTATTCTTTCACATTGCAACATGGACCAATTACTCCACTCAGAGAACTAAAATAACATAGCAAACCTAGTAGAGAGCCACTTGGCCATCTTTCTAATTTAATACCTTTGGCCCTCACAATTGTCTACATGTGAAAGGAACATGAAATGTCCAATTTACTTGAAACTCATTAATCTATTATTAGAAATAAGGCACCTGCTACATTTGGACTCTGTCTACGTTACACCAGTTTCAAGTGGGTACATACTTAGCATGGCTAAGCCGTGCTTCTGCTGTCACTACCTGCATGACTGTAGTTACAGTGATATTTATACTTACCCTAGCTTGATGAGAGCTAGTGCGAATCTGTACAGACAAGCACAGGAATCACACCCATAGCTCCTTGTGTAGATCTGGCCATAGAGAAAAACATGAGCAGTGAAACATCTCTCTTTTGGACTGTGTTACCATTTTCCTTGTAACAATGCTGTTAAAACTCAGATTTAACATGCTATGATATATTTTTCTAATCTTAAACAATATTAGACACACAAGTACAACCTGCCCTATCTGTCAGAATGCCAGATGGAAGTTATGATATTTCAAGTAATCTTTCCACAGAGAATTGTTTTTCCACTCCACTTTTGCATATGTTGATTTACTAGGTGCGTCAGGTTGCTGATCTAAATGTTGCAGTTAAAGCAGCAGGATTGTTAAGAGTCTGAAGTGTGACAAATGTGGGTATTTTGGTAATATGTTTATGATTTCTATGCACATCTCAGTTTCCCTTTGAGCTTTGTACTGCTACACACTGACTGCAAAGGGAAGAGACAGGTGTTCGACTCATGTAGCTTTCAGGTTGGAGACCAGAGTAATTAAACTGACTAGCACCTACACACATGAATGGAGGATCCAGAAGAGAAAATGAAAACTGCAGTGGCCAGGACATACACATCTAGTAACTAACAGCTAAGTGGAGGAAAAATTGCCCCACCTCTTGGCTTGGAAGCAGACAGAAGGCCCAGAGCTGGAGAACAAAGGGAAAAGGCATCATGTGATCTGTGTTAAAAGATGAACTCACAGAGGCACAGGAGTCTCACCTGGGTCTAAGACAAAGGAACAGAGACAGAGAAAGAGAAAGGAAGAGAAAATTATTCCTACAGCATCATGTCTCATGGGAGGAGCCCTCACTTTAGGCAGCATGGACTATGTCTTAACTTTTGCTTCTCTATGCTAACCTAAGCACTTCAGATACTGTATGCCAGATGATTAGTGAATGGTTACCTTGTTTTGAAAAGATTGCCAGGCTGCAAATACTCAAAGGAGCAAAGAACAAACCTCCCTCAGGAGTATGGCTTGACTGGACTCATTGCAAGGATCTGTGGAGATAGAGAAGAATTTCTGGTGCCCAAAGGCACAATTTTGGAGTTGTGGGAGGCTACAGATCTTCCTCTGTGAAACTGTGTAGATACATGGGGTCCAGCATATTAAAGGCATCACTCCTAAGGGAACGGTTACAGGCTGAGGTATAGACCAGACCCTGTGAATCTAATACTATGTAACAAGCTGCACTCAAGATGCTTGCAACCCACGACATTTTACAGACTTGTGAGCAACACATGCCTTATACTTCCATGCCAATAGATGGTGCCCTTTACATAAACTATGAACATACATCCAGAGGTTGTTTTTATTATCAATCCAGGGAATTTTTGGAAAGCGTAGAGGACAATTTCCTGGTGAAAGTGTTGGAGGAACCAACTAGGGGCAGAGCTCTTCTTGTCCTGCTGCTCACAAACAGGGAAGAAAGAATTAGTAGGGGAAGAAAAAGTGGATGGGAACCTGGGAGGCAGTGACCATGAAATGGTTGAGTTCAGGATCCTGACACAAGGAAGAAAGGAGAGCAGCAGACTCTGGATTTCAGAAAAACAGACTTTGACTCTCTCAGGGAACTGTTGGGCAGGATCCCCTGGGAGAATAACATGAGGGGGAAAGGAGTCCAGGAGAGCTGGCTGTATTTTAAAGAATCCTTATTGAGGTTGCAGGAACAAACCATCCCAATGTATAGGAAGAATAGCAAATATGGCAGGCTACCAGCTTGGCTTAACAGGGAAATCCTTGCTGATCTTAAACACAAAAAAGAAGCTTACAAGAATTGGAAGATTGGACAAATGAACAGGGAGGATATAAAAATATTGCTCAGGCATGCAGGAGTGAAATCAGGAAGGCCAAATCACACGTGGAGTTGCAGCTAGCAAGGGATGTTCAGAGTAACAGGAAGAGTTTCTACGGGTATGTTAGCAACAAGAAGAAGCTCAAGGAAAGTGTGGGCCTCTTACTGAATGAGGGAGGCAACCTAGTGGCAGAGGATGTGGAAAAAGCTAATGTATACAATGCTTTTTTTTGCCTCTGTGTTCACAAACAAGATCAGCTCCCAAACTACTGCACTGTAGAAGAGGAATGTGACCAGGAACAGTCAGCATGGATTCACCAAGGGAAAGTCATGCCTGACTAACCTAATTGTCTTCTATGAGGAGATAACTGGCTCTGTGGATGAGGGGAAAGCTGTGGTCTCCCACAGTATTCTTGCCAGCAAGTTAAAGAAGTATGGGCTGGATGAGTGGACTATAATGTGGATAGAAAGCTGGCTAGATCATCAGGCTCAACAAGTAGTAATCAATGGCTCCATGTCTAGTTGGCAGCCGGTATCAAGCAGAGTGCCCCAAGGGTCGGTCCTAGGCTGGTTTTGTTCAATATTTTCATTAATGATCTAGAGGTGGCGTGGATTGCACCCTCAGCAAGTTTGAAGATGACACTAAACTGGCAGGAGTAATAGATATGCTGGAGGGTAGGGATAGAATACAGAGGGCCCTAGACAAATTAGAGGATTGGGCCAAAATAAATCCGATGAGGTTCAACAAGGACAAGTGCAGAGTCCTGCACTTAGGACGGAAGAATCCCATGCACTGCTACAGACTAGGGACCAATTGGCTAGGCAGCAGTTCTGCAGAAAAGGACCTGGGGGTTACAGTGGATGAGAAGCTGGATATGAGTTAACAGTGTGCCCTTGTTGCCAAGAAGGCTAATGGCATTTTGGGCTGTAAAAGTAGGAGCATTGCCAGCAGATCAAGGGACGTGATCATTCCCCTCTATTTGGCATTGGTGAGGCCTCATCTGGAGTACTGTGTCCAGTTTTGGGCCCCACACTACAAGAAGGATGCAGAAAAATTGGAAAGAGTCTAGCAGAAGGCACAAAAATTATTAGAGGGCTCAAGCACATGAATTATGAGGAGAGACTGAGGGAACTGGGATTGTTTAGTCTGCAGAAGAATGAGGGGGGATTTGATAGCTGATTTCAACTACCTGAAAGGGAGTTCCAAAAAGGATGGATCTAGACTGTTCTCCATGGTACCAGATGACAGAACAAGGAGTAATGGTCTCAAGTTGCAGTGGGGGAGTTTAGGTTGGATATTAGGAAAAACTTTTTCACTAGTAGGGTGGTGAAGCACTGGAATGGGTTACCAAGGGAGGTGATGGAATCTCTTTCCTTAGAGGTTTTTAAGGTCAGGCTCAACAAAGCCCTGGCTGGGATGATTTAGTTGGGGATTGGTCCTGCTTTGAGCAGGGGGTTGGACTAGATGATCTCCTGAGGTCCCTTCCAACCCTGATATTCTATGATTCTATGACATGATATTCTATGACTCACATGACATTGGTAGCTCCATGACATTGTGTACTGGGGGAGGGAGCAGACTCTTTTTATGTTGGATTTTTTCAGGCATAACTGGGTACATACAATAGGACATAGCAGCCTATGGTAAAGATCAGCAATCATGATAAACCTGTTAGACTGGAGAACGTAGATTGGCTTTGTATATATGTTTAACTATTTTCAGAATTGCTTCTGTTTAGTAATCCAGTTGCATTGCAAATGAACTATTCTATTGTCTCTGTATCAGCATTCCATTTATTACTATTGTTTGCACTGCAGTAGTGCTTTGGGATTCCAACAGATAATGGTTCCATTGTGCGTGGCACTGTATAAACACAGGAGGACCCAGTCCTGAAGACTTTACAGGCTAAACAAACAGGGGAAAGAAGGGTTGAGATGAAGGGATGCAATATACAGAGTGATTGTCTGTAAGTGCCATGTTAGTTAAATGCATGTAACAATTTCTGGGAGGGAATTTGGTGGGGCAGGAATTAGCTAAACAGAGACAAAAGAAGGGCGAGTATATTGAAGGGAATGGGGAAGAGTGATGGGGAGAGGAGAAATAAAAGGAAGAAGGGGAAGAAAGGAGGCAAGTGACGTTAGCCTGCAGAGAAGAGAGTGAGATGGAGGGGTTTGGCATTAAGAGCCATTCAGTGGGGGAAGAATGTGCTGAGTAAACAGTGAGGGGTGGGGGCCGGGGAAGAGAGAAAAAACGTCAAGCACCGCTATCAGCAGCATCCAAAGCTGCTGCTTAGATCTGCTCTTTCTGGACAAATTTCTCCTTGCCCCCAGCACACAGTTTCTCTCTTCCTTGAGCTCACATGGTTGAGAGGAGGCTGAGGCTATATGGGTGCTGGTTCCTTTGAGATGGGGGGAGCTCTCCACTGAATAGTTCTGAGTCACAGGGTATGAGCTGGGTCTTTCATCTCACTGTGGGGAAGGTGCACCTGCTGCACTAGCCCGCCTTAGTACAGTGAAAGTAAACAATTCTAGCCTGTTCGGGTTCATCGACACAGCCTGCAGCAGATAGGCTCCCAGCCCAAGTTGACATATATGGCCTTTTGCTATTGCACTAAAAAATAGCAGTGTAGACCTTGTGGCTGGGCCTGGAACTTGGGATCTGAAGCCTCTCTCCACAGCTATTTTTAATGCAGTCACATAAGCCCGGTGAGCCCAAGTCTGTTGGCCCAGGCTCAGAGACTCTCAGCTAGAGGAGGCTGCTCCCTATGAAGATGTATCCTGTGTCAGCATTCTGCCCTTCCACATTGTACATATAATGAAACCAGCCTGTGCCATTTACTGTACAAGACTGATGTGTCATGAAATACAATTCCAAATAATTGTATGGATATTAAAATGCATTAAATAGTGTAAATATGAATAGACATAGCACCTGAAGTATTATAGCACCACTAATGTTATTATCATAGTTAAAACAGAACCTCCAAGAATGGTACATAAAACAAATAAACAGTAATTTAAGACCTGTAAATCAAAAACTATATATAAGTGTTGACAAATTATGTAATGAATTACTGGTAATTACCATGTAGTATATGTTAGCTCTTCAATAAGAATGTTAACACATTAGCATTACTCTGTGATATCTTTGTCATAATACAGCAAACCACACATCTTCCTGCTCACACATTACAGCACACTTGACACTTTGCATTCAAATACTGTAATCCAATAGCCAGGATTTTTTATATTGAATTCCAGTGTTGTTGAATCTCCTTGTAACAGCTGGATTCTATGATGTGTGCTCCTTTGACAGAAGTGGTTTTGAAATATCCCATTTAAATACAAAATTGCATCAGAAGAACAGCAATTATTGCAATTGGAAATAGCTGGAAGTTTGTGTTAACTTGAATTAATCAACTTTCCTATTGCTGGTCATTAGACACGACAGTCCAATCTGATCAAAATCAGAATTACACTTTTACAAGGACTGAGGAGACATTTCAGACACACACTTATTGACATCTTTGAGTCCTCATTAATATATGCCCATATAGACCAACTTCTATAATAGTGATAAAATGATGAAAATTGTGACATTTAATAAAGAGAGTCTTCAAAACTTGTTAATGTTTCTATCTTGTTCTTGAAAAATGCCCTGATAGCAAGAATGCTGGGAATAATTTAGGTCCCAATCCTATGAGGTTTTCTGCCTGTAGAACTTCATTTACCTGAAAGGAGCAGTTAATTTATATACAGAAAGCTTCCAAGATGCTTTTACCCTTGATTTTACCACTTATAAGAATCCAGTCCAGCAAAGTACTTTAGTGCTAGATTAATGTAAAGTATGTGAGTAGTCCCAGTGACTTTAATGGAGCTAGTCACATTGTTAAAGTTAAACATGTGTTATTGGTTGGGGGAAAGCTGCACCTATGATCTGTCCCCCAGTCTCTCTGTGGGGACATTTTTCAAGTGGCACGCATACACCTGCACTATTCTCAGAGTAGCTCTCTGCAATTCACCCAGTTTTAGACTGCATCACCAGGCTACATCAACCCCCATTCCCACAGTCTCATCACAGGTAGAGGGCAAGGGTACCTTAGACCGCTTTGCAGTTCTGCTTGAGTGCATCCCATTACCTTTCTTTGGGTAGGATCCTGCAGTTTTACTACTCTAGAACCTTGGGCTGGTGGCCTCCCATTTCCCAGCCCAACTGTATTTGGCAACTATAAAGAAACTCCCTGCTGAAGCCTGTAACCAGCAGCTGATTAAAGTGACTCATGAGAGCTCTTCCAAACAGACATATTGCCTATTCACCCAAAGGTCCATAACAAAGAGAGAAAAGGGTTAGAACCACACAAATCTGCATGCCTGGGTCTCACTGCAAGCCTAGGCAAGCCCAGCTGCCCCAAATTCATCCCACAGAGCCATTGTCGGAGAACTGCTGCTGTCTGTGAATAGCCTCCAACTACTGAACTCCCACTAACAGCACCCCTCCCCATAGCAAGAGTTTTTAATTGTCTAGCATCCTTTTGATTTTAGGCCCTCAACCTTAGCAAGCCAGCTGTGTACTCTGTCGCTCTGGAATAGCCTTTTCCCACTTAAATGGCCAAACCATTGTACCCGGACTTCTTTTGAGGTTGCTTATTCAAATGTTTCTTGAATAATCACCGAGTAGACACTGAATAGGACTAAACTATGTACAGAAATGTTTCTTGATTGCTCTTTCTAACAGTCCCTTTATTAAATTGACCTAATACTGTCACAAATTCTAGGAACCTCAATATAGCTATGCATTGACTATCTTAATAGATAGGTCACATTCATAAAATTATTTCAGATCAACCCCAAGCTCTCCACCACATGTTTTAGTGATTTTCTGGATTGTGGCCTAATTTTGGGTAATCAGTAAGGGTTTATCGTCACTACCGGGGAGATTGACAATGCTGCAATCGATTCAACGGGTGTTGATTTAGTGGGTCTAGTGAAGACCCACGGCACTAAATCAATGGCAGTCCCTGAGAGGAGTAAGGTAAGTCAATGGGAGAGTGTCTCCTATCAACCCAGTGTGGTGAATACACGGGGTGAGTCGACCTAAGCAACATTGACTCCAGCTACATTATTCACGTAGCTGAAGTAGCGTAACTTAGGTTGACTTACCCTGGTAGTGAAGACAAGCCCTTAGGCTGCTTATACAATAGAGAAGACTTATTCCAGATTGGTTTTGACATTCTGAACCCTTATGGTACAACTCAGAGTTGCAGGTAGACATGGGTCTGCCACATTGCTACTAACTTTCCTGAATCTCATGATATCTGGTGATTTTTTTAAAAAAAGGCCCAGATCCTGGAATCATGAGAATCCTAGTTTTCATTATAAAAAGTAGATTTCTAGCCCTCAGGCTTGTGGAGAAAATCTGGAAATCATGACCTGAGTGTAACTTAAAGCTAAAAAACCAGAAGGCAACAGAAAAATAACTATATGTATTATTTGTTCAAACTCTCTTGATTGTTAAGCCAGTCTCATGATTTTCAGGTGCCTTACTCATTATATTTGAACTGCTGGGATTGGAAATACTGCATCCACGCTTCGTGAGAAGCAGTCTTCTGTGTTGAAGATAATCTACTACGTATTCAGTTCAGAAGGAGAGAGACTATTAAAGCAGGTATGTAACTGTCCGGACAAGGAAGGTAGATTTACTTTTTGATTAATAAAGTAAGAAGTGAGACCCTTTCAGAAAATGGTTAAAGAAGCTACTTAAAAATATCTGATCACATCACAAGCCAGTCTACACCTCTAATCACTCTATGAGAAAGTTCCTATTGAATTCACCAACAGCAGGATGCAACTCTAGTTATTCTTCCATTTCAGAAAGAACACCGAATCAAGTTTCTTTGGTATAAACATCATTCATTGATGAACTGTGTCAACAAGATTCAAATACCTTCCTTATTTGGGCAAGTGTCCAGAATATTTAATTGGGAGCATGCTCCTTATTCTATTTTTAAAATGTAAATCAAAGTCCAACTTACTATTTGTAATCACTGTAGTTAAAAATCAATAAGTTTTTCAGGCTGTGATGATACCTTTCCTCAAAAATTAGCTATTAATGGGATATTTTGTTGTTATCGTATCACTACTTTAAAACATCCATCACCCTTAAAACTTTGCGCACACATGGAAAATGTTCAGATGTAATTTTCTTCCCTATATGGCTCATTTTAGAGTGTGTATATACTGCCCCACCTCCCCTGCCACCACCACTTAATGTAGACAAAACCCACTTGTACATTGGCAGCCAAAACAAGCCTTTTGGTTGCTTTGATTACGAAGCTCTAAAATCAGGGGTTTAATGCAACATAATACTGATGTTCAATAACTTCTATTAGGGGAAACAATGGTATGACTTATTAGGTCGGTGACTAACAGAATGCACTAGAGGAGGAAAATCTTTATTTTAATGGTTCTATTTGGGATGGCTGCAGATAATAAAACTTTGTTATTCATGATCTGGTAAGTGAGGGAAGCCTAGTGGTTAGTGCACTTGCATTTTGCCCAGAACATGGTGCTCAGCATCCTTCCTGGCAGTGGACCAGCAGATAGATATTAACACATTTGCATTATGGGAGGAGCAGACATGATGACTGGCCACTAAACTTCTTCTTAAGCTACTATTCCTAGTCTGAGATTCAAGAGCTGCAAACTGAAGAAAAAACAATTTACCACAACTGGATTGTGCATACACAATGGAACTTACGAATCAAGTAGCTGAGCTGCTCCAAAGATATGGAATCTCATTAAAATAAACTACTAAACTAGATTACTGGAGAGTAGCAAATGTTGCACTAGTATTTTAAGAAGGTACCATGGAGGATACTGGCAGTTACAGACCAACTTTACTTTCTGAACCAGGTGCACTGGTGGGAGTGCTAGTTAAATAGAGCTACCCACCTAAAGAGAGCAATAAATAGTATGTTGGTGACAAACGAGAACAATCTCTAAATTAAAACCAGGGCCTCAGGAAATCTACTTGAGTTCTTGGAGTTTGTCAGCAAAATAGCAGATAAAGGATAGGCAGATAACACTGCTCTACAGCCAAAATGCTCCTGAAATAAATGTAGTCAAACTTTACTAATTCTGGGTCACTGAGAACGAAAATGATGCTTAAAATTGTTGATTGGCTCTAGTTTTGAAGATATGCTATTGGGTCAGTATATATGACCCTTTACTTGGGAATGGCGGAGGATAAGTGAGTTATAAAGGGAAGGGATCTCAATTTAAACCAGAAATGACTAAAATACATCTTTGACTGGATCTATGAATAAATCTATGACTGCGTTTGGACAGTACTTGGTTTTTAGGCAAAACAATGAATGATGCAATCTGAAGCTGGTATTGCATCATACATGATATGAATTGCATCATGTTATTCCTAGAAGTCATGGATGATGTAATCATAACGAAGCTTACATCACTCTGCTGAACAAATTGCCCTATATCAGCTCTAGAAATCATACAATGTCGTGCTCTCTTATTTGTCAGTGTTTGATTTTGCAAAGGGACACATTTCTGTTTAGCCAAAGTGAGCAGAGATGCCTCGTACTTGTGTGAACAGTGCAGATAACTTCTGCTATGTTTGTGGTGAAGTGACTTTTGCATCACAAAAACGCAGTATAACCACTATGGTTATGAAAGTCTATCACCTTTATTTTGGCTGCAAAATTGGAGATCAGGACAAGAGGTGGGCCCCACACATACGCTGCAACACTTGTGCAACAAATCTTCGCCAGTAGTTGAACAGGAACAGGAAATCTATGCCTTTTGCAGTGCCAATGATTTGGAGAGAGCCAACAGATCATACCAGCAATTGTTACTTCTGCATGGTGCCTCCAGTTGGGAAAGGTGTGTCAAAGAAGAAAAAGTGGACTGTGCATTATCCAAACATTCCATCAGCTATACGCCCAGTACCCCACGGAGAAGGACTGCCGGTTCCTGATGCACCAGAATCATTCTCACTTGAGTCAGATGAGGAAGAAGAAGAGGATGAAACTTCTGGTCCTGAACCATCAATGTCACAGGACCCACATTTTCTCCCATCCTCCTCCTCTGAACCACACCTCACAACACAAGGTGAACTGAATGACCTTGTCAGGGATTTGGAACTACCCAAGAGTAAGGCAGAGCTGTTGGGCTCCAGACTACAGCAGTGGAATCTCCTGGCAGGTGATGTTAGGGTTTCCATGTTCCGTGACCATCAAAAGGATCTTGTCCCATTCTTCTTCATGGAAGGTGATCTTGTAGCCTGCAACAACATCGATGGTGTGATGGCAGCCCTCAACATCGTTCACGATCCAGATGAGCGGAGACTGTTCATTGATTCATCGAAGACGAGTCTTAAAGCTGTTTTACTGCATAATGGCAATGTTTTGCCATCAATTCCAGTTGGTCATACAGTCCATATGAAGGAAACCTATGACAACATGAAACAACTTTTGAGGTGCATAAACTATGACCAACATCAGTGGCAGCTTTGTGGTGATTTGAAGGTTGTTGCTCGTTTGCTTGGTCTGCAGACTGGGTACACAAAGTACTGCTGTTTTCTCTGCGAATGGGATAGTCGTGCAAGAGATTCCCACTACATCAAAAAAGATTGGCTGCTCCAACAGTCATTGGAGCCTGGGAGGAAAAGTGTTCAGCATCCACCACTTGTTGAATCAAGGAAGATTTTGTTGCCACCCTTACACATCAAGCTGGGTCTGATGAAGAACTTTGTCAAGGCCATTGACAAAACACAAGCAGCTTTCAAGTACCTCCATGGAAAATTTCCAAGGTTAAGTGAAGCTAAGATAAAGGAAGGTGTCTTTGTTGGTCCTCAGACTCGTGAACTTCTTCGAGATGATGCATTTGACCATGCACTGCGTGGCAAGGAAAAGACAGCATGGAAAGCCTTCCAGTCAGTGGCAATAAATTTTCTCGGAAACAACAAGGCAGACAACTACAGGTTGTTGGTGGAAAACCTCCTCAAGGCATACAAAAGCCTTGGTTGCGACATTTCACTAAAGATACATTTTTTGCACTCTCATCTAGATTTTTTTCCACCGAACTACGGAGCAGTGAGCGACGAGCATGGCGAGTGATTTCACCAGGACATTGCAACAATGGAGAAACGCTATCAGGGCAAATGGAGCCCATCAATGCTTGCAGGCTATTGCTGGACAGTGACAAGAGATGCTCCATTTAATGAATACAAGATACAAGCCAAGAAGCGCCGAGTAGACACTGAATAGGACTAAACTATGTACAGAATAGTTTTTTGCCTTGTGTTTCATAATACATTTTATTTATATAACCCTTTTGCTGATTTTTAAAGTGTTACATAAACAGGACTGGTGAAATATTATCATGTAAAGCAACCATAAACACATGAAAAGACCTAGGTTTACCATTTATGATTAAAACTCTACTATCTACACAATATACATAGGCATAAAATGTAAAAACTTAAATATCTTAGAAACAGTAGCCAATCAGTTATTTTAATTGTCATATTTGAATTCAGCACATCAAAATACATAATAAATAGCACATTTTATCTCTGAAGCAGACGACTTCTCAAAAATTGTAGACCAGTGTAACATGATTTTCTACCAATACGTTCTGTTCTAATACCAGCATCCATTGCTATGTGGTAGCAGCTATTAAGGTCTTGCAGGTCTACTTCCCAATGGAAGAGAAATTAGTGATGAGTCTGATTTGTTATTTACACCTATGTCTTATCTACATGGGGACTTCCCAGGGAAGATGTAAATTTAAAGTGGAGTAGTTAACTGCATTAAACCCCTATGTGAACATCAATTCAGTATTAAAGTGGCCTTTATTCAGTTTAGTTTAATTCACTTTGGAAGTGAATTAACATAAACCAAATTAAAACCACTAATTTTGTACAACAGCATCCCCATTTTTATGTAGTTAAGTAATCCACTTCAAATTCGGATTAGTTTTCCTGAATGTGTCTGTGTAGGGAAGCCCATAAACTCCCAATTTTGGAATGATAGTGATCACAAACAACATGCAGGCAATCTTCGCTTTCAGGACTCTCAGCCCAGCACCACTATCCAACTCCCAAGGATCAACTCTGCATAAAGTAATTAACTAACCAGAAATTATGGCAGAGAGCAACCTCTCTAGCTCCTTACATAGCTTTTTCATTAACACCAACACCAGAGTACAACCTCCCAAGACTGAGCATTTGATCATACACAAAGAAAGAAAATGAAAAAATATGTAAGAGCATTACCCAGTGATGCCTGCTACAATATATTGGTACTTACAAGAAGCCATTCATAAAGTCCCTCACAACAGCCAACTAGAGATTCTGAGTAGTCTAACGTGAGAGGCAAAGCACTTGTATGGATAAGAAACTGGCTAAAACAGAGTTAGAAAAAGTTAATTTTTAACATTGAAAAACATTAAGTGAGGTACTAAGACTATTGTTTTCATGGAGTCTTTCATAATCTGAAAAAGGCTAAACAGCTAACAGGTGCCATTGATTTATTTTAGGGAACTACAGAGAAAGTTTTGAGGAACTTCAGAGAGACCTAACAAAGCTAAGTGAAGAGACAATATGATGGCAGATGAAATTTAGTCATGATAAATGCAAGATAAAGCACATTGTAAGGTATAATCTGAACTATTTGTTCATATAGGTAGGGTCTAAATTAACTAAACCCATTCGGAATAAGAGATATGGGTGGACTGCTCAAGAAAACTAATTGCTTAGTGCACAAAAATAGCCAATAAAATAAAAATGTTTGAATGAGCGAAGAGATAGAAAATACTGCAGATATAACCCAAAGGGATATAGCTTCCTTGAAGATGGAATTCCAAATTATTCAATTTTTAGCTAGGCCTTTGATGTGATCTCACTGGCTATCCAGTTTACATCTATCATTCGTAATCTTATCAGCCCATTGCCAGCTTTTGGCAATCATGTGATCAGGAGTATACATGATGATGAGCCACTAATGTAAATGTGTTCAAAGATTTTTAAGAACCAGGTCCATAAATATTTTCCTATGCTATAAGTCAATGGTGAAACCCTCACATTAAACATTCCGAGTATTCTATCTCAAAATGAATAGGAGAGAAATAGGGTGGACATGGAGCTGGGCAATGAACTGCTAGACACTAAATTAAGACTGCTCAGCTGAAAAGAGATGACAGATCTAATGGATGGTATAGATATGGCAAACTAGGCACAATTATTCAGTTGAAAGACAGGCAAGGGGGCTATTCCAATGAAATTGAAAAGCAAAATATTTCATAGTGGGGAAAGGTCAATTAAATATAAAGCATAATTAGCCAGTGGAACTCATTGTCTCAAGGTGGAGATTAGAAACTTAACAAAACTTAAAAAAAAAGATGAAGTATTTAAATGTATTAAACCATCCACAGTTTCATTAGACAGATTTTAAAACACTATGCTTTGGAGTTAGGTCAACCACTAACTGAAGGAAGATAGGAAAAAAATCCCCATATGGGCTTGATATTCTACGATTATCCTGTACCTTCCTCTGAAGCATATAGTATTACATATCCTGTTTTCCACAATGGCTAACTAGATGGGCTACTGGTCTGATCTGGTACAAAAATACCTGTGATGTTCGGGTAAAGATCAGCAGAATCATAGGAATTGTATTAATCACATCTTCTGATTGATTGCTGCTGAAAATACAGAAAGCATAACATCTGAACCAAAAAAATCCAATTGTAACTAGCTACTCACAATGGCCCTTATCTAGTACAGAGCCCAGGAATTTGCTCTAAGGAATTTATTGTGAACAATCAAAGTTAGAATTTGGATTTATTAGTTCCCAGTAAAATAAATTACCATTGTTCTGCAGCAGTGAAACTCTCAATGCAATAAAAGAGAGGCTAATTAACCCATTTATCACAAATACCAAACAGGCCAATGATTTTTATAATTATCAAGACAACTCATTTTTTGCTTTAGTATGCAGGCTTATTTGCTCAACTGAATTGGAGATCATCAAAATTACTTACAATACACTGGCTACCAAAGCATGACAAAATTAGACTGTTACAACCAATTAATTGAACTTAATAAAGCTTTTAAATTATTTTTGTTTATTAGCATTCCTTTGAGGTTAATGATGTAGTCCTTTTTGGCTAGGAGGAATAATTAATTTGTTTTTAAAGAAAATTAGATTTGCCGTTTGTTAGGAAAGACCAACAAGACTCCCTAATGAGTAAATAATAAATTGTTCCTCAGAACCAACTCTTAAAACATGAAATTAATTTATTTGTGTTCTCTGGTAAAACATTTAGCCTGAAGACAATTTACATATGTGGTCAGTTTACTGGCAATGCATTAAATATAAATGGTTAAAGATCATATGCTATAAAAATGAATGTTGGCTGTTGCTTCTGAAATAGTTAAAATTTAATATTTATATAATTCCCAGTGCTTATTTATTAAGAGATCCTGATCTGCCCTCTATTATCTGAGGACTGTACCAGAAAGATTTTAACCACTTTACTTTATACTGTAGTCATAAATACCTGATAAGTTAATTGCTTTAACAACAATGTCAATCCAATTAACATTCAGATATTCAAATGCAGTCATGCCATATTCAGCTGACTGCTCTAATGCTTTCTTTATAAATGGAAAGCAGAATATTAACTGTCACTTCATCTCCAGGGACACCTGATAACACTTTTAGAATGTGCTTTCCCCCTAGCCCCAAATTGTACACTAATGATCCGGACACAACACTGCAACAACACAGATGTATCCTGCATGCCTTCAGGTACTAAGAACTGTACATCTCTACCGGTTATGTAATTGTAGCAATATAGAAAGCTGAGCAGTTATTTCAGCCCAAACTGTGTAGGTTTGTTTTGGAGTGGGGAGTAGTGTGGGGAAAACGAGAAAATTGCAAACATGAAGGGGTGCTGCTGTTTCTCCCACTGGAGTCAGTGGCAAAACTCCTATTTATTTCAATGGGAGCTGGATCAGGTCTTGACTAGCATCTTTCAGATTATAATTATTAAATGTTTGCACTACAGAAGTGCCCAGAAAAAGAGGCACTATACAGACAGATCAGAAGGCATGGTCCCTTCCCAAATAATTCAGTGTCAGGACTATAAATGCTATTAGAAAAGTCTTTTGGGGGCAGATTAGCAAAAGTACTTAGGTATTGTGATGCTGAACATTGCAATGCCTAACTTTTAGGCTCCTAGAAAAAAAACAATAATACAGGAACACACCATGACTCACAAAGCCTTAGTTAGCTGCCTAGGCTCCCAATACAATGAATGGAAAGGTGGGGAAGTGGTGGTGCAGTCCAGTGGTTAGCACACTTTCCTAGGATGTGGGAGACCCACATTCAATTCTCCACTTCTAGGAGAGGGGGAGAAAAGATTTGAACAGGAGTCCCCCACCACTCAGGAAAGTGCTCTAACCACTAGGCTGTAGACTCATTTTCTTTCTCTAGCCTAATGGCTAAGTATATATCCACAGTGGAACAGCTGCAAATACTGAAAGAATCACTGGGTCAGAAAGGAAGATTGACTCTGTAGCCTTGTTATGACAGCACATAACTGGGAGGTGAAAAATCAAGGGTGCAGTCCCCCGCTCCACTGATTGTTCGTTTAGTTATCCGAACTGGAACAACTTCAGCAGGAAAAATCGACAGTACGCAGATCAGAATATCCCACAGCCCCGTGGTTAGTGCACTCTCCTTAGAGGTGAACACCCCTGTTTAAATCCTTTCCCCTCTTGGGTAAAGGATGAATTGAAGCCAGGTCTCTCAGACTTTCTATCTTCTCAGCTAAAAGTTAATGATTTATAAATCACTTTGTGTTAGCAAAATCTCAAGGTTTTTCGCCTTATTTGAAAAGAGCAAGCAAGTATTTTTGTGTTAATATTCAGCTAATGTTGCAGTGTTTCTTGTGTTGCATAAAATTATTGGAAAGTACATTTTAGAAGGCATCCAGCCTGCTTGTGAGGAATGAAGGGTATGTATTTTAGAGAGAAAATTAACATTTCATTTTTCATCCTTGTTTGACTATAACACTTCAAAATATAACAATACACTAGAGGAATGATTTACATTATTTCACAATGCAAACCTTGAATATGGAGAAATCAGAGTAACATGATGAATGAAAATTGGGCTCTCTGATGCCATTTAGCCTCATTTACTGACAAAGAAATGCCAGAGAAAGGGTGCAATGAGACATTGATTGTAGTCATCATCATACAGGCCACAAGTCAGAAGAGTTTGTTGATTGTAATATGATCGGCAGCAGGCTTTTGTCCATATTGAAAGAATTACACAGCTTGGCAGGATGATTGACAGTATTTGGAATTTGCAGTGTTGTTATAGCAGCATTTGTTGCTCCCAAGATATGAGACACACAAGGTGGATGAGGTAATATCTTTTAATGGACCAACTTCTGTTGCTGGAAGAGACAAGTTTCAAGTTGCACAGAGCTCTACTTCAGGTCAGTATTTGGAATGGCAGGTTGAGGCAGAGAAGTGTTCAGAAATTTTTTGGCATTGCGGCTAGACACTGTTTAGACGGATGCTAACAACTATTTTGCACTGTCGCAAAAAAAAATGTCACCCTCAACATTTAAAATTCCATCCCTAAAAGGAAAACTTGTGAACATCTGAAAATAGAAGGGTCAGGGCCTGCTATATTTTTCAAACAAACAGACAATACAAATTCAAGATTACTGTAATAAATACTGATTGAATCCCAAAAAATCTGAGAAGAAATGAGAGATTTAAGCATTTAGCTGAGGGACAAAAGGGTAACAACCGGTTATTTTATTGTATTTCTCTTCAAAATATGCCAGTAAGAATGATTTATAGCTAGGCTTCTAAAAACAAAGACAGGAAGAGGAAGAGAGAAAAAAAGAGCCAGAGAAAAGACAACACTTTCTTGCTCTAATTATCAAGAGTTCTGGCTGTCTCTGGAAAGTCTGACCATTCAGGGTCATCATTTACTTCTGCTTAAACAATTTCTATAGACCCCGAGTGTTACTGAAACAATAATTTTGTTTAACTTATTAAATAAAAGTTATGGGATGAGTTAAGAATCATGTGAGTTTATAAATGGAAACATTCCCTATTTTAGGGTCTCTTCACAGAACCATGTATCACAAACATGCTGAACATTCAATTTACAAAAAAGTTCCCCACTTGTACAAATCTCTCCATTCTCACAAAGTGTTGCAATGGCCACCTGTCAAGTTGAGCTAGTCACTTCCTAATGTTTTTGGAAATAGTCAATGCATAGTGGCTCCTCAGTTTTTCTATCAATAACTTAGACTTGTGTTGATTGTGTATGTTACAGGAAGGTAGATCTTACCTTTGTAAGCTATCTGGTCACTAGCTGACTATGAGTGTCTGTATATCTTTTCAGCTATTGGAAAGGCCTGAATTCATGCTCAGTACCTACATATGTTCCACTGCCCTCCATGTAGATGCTGAAAGTTTTCTGGGCCTAATTTAATCTCGAATAATGACAAAAAATTAATAAGACTCAGTTCAAGTCTGTGTAATTCCATTATGACCCAAATTTGGGAATTTGCTATTGGACTGTAGATTTCTCATTCATTTGGACATTTAAACTTAAATTAGGATGGTCTAATTTCATTAAAGTATGTAACTAAATACGTTTGAGCTGACATTTAAAAAGAATAGAAAATAGCTCAATAAATATACATCTCATTCTTCAAAACCATTATTATTAATCAGTTATGCATACACCATCATATGATACTGATCTATTTGCACAGCAGGACTTATGTGTTTTCCCCCCAGAAATTCTGCACACGTACTCAGGTTTTATTGCTCAAAAGACAGTCAGTCATGACTGATGGATAAGTAAATATTTTGCTGGACTAGAACATTATGTGCACTATCTAATCCATGTTGAGGAAAATTGATTTCCTGTAAGAGACACAAGGGAGTCACATTGGAAGAGTTTTACATGAAACCAATATGGGGAGGGGGGAATAAAAAAAAACCGTACTGGTGAGTGAAATAGTACCTCTTTGAGAATGGGAGTCAAAGAGTTAAAGATAGAAACATTCAACGAAATTGTGTGGTCACACTATTGGACAGGGGTGGAGCAAAGAGAGCCAGATTTGGACCTCCATTATAGACAATCAACCCAGTAGACTTCAGTAGTGTTCTATAGGTACATAACTGAAGTTAAGTTTTGTTTCAAAACATTGGAGTAACTAACAACAAGCAACTAGAAAACTGAATAACTGACCTTACTTACAAAATAGAGTTTTAGTGTAAGTGCTAAGGTTAAAAAAAGGGAATATTAATTTAGTTCTGAGAACAATGCACGATTGACATGGGTGGTAAGGAAGTAGCTTAGAAGGGCACCATTGTATAACAAAAGCAAAAAGTATCACATAGATGATATATGCACTGTAAAACATGAGCATACGGAACAGTAGCTATGTTTGAGGCAAAAGGTGGTGTGGCAGGTTGTGCCTACTCTGCACTGGGCAGGAGAGGGTTAAACCACACAATATGGGCGGTGGAAGTCCCACCCCTCAGGACCTGCTGGGCATGCTCCAACTGCTGCCTTAGTATAAAAGCGAGCAGCCCAGCTCCTTCTAGGTTGACCATCAAGGGGAGAAGATGCTTGGTGGAGACTCCTGGCCAGGAGCTGCTACAGCCAGACTGCAGGAACCAGAGACCCCAGGGACCAAACTGGTGAATTGCTACCTCCAGCAGACTGCCAGGAGTTGGACCTCCAGGGAGTTATGCCTGCCAGAGAACCTGGAAACCCCGTACTGTATGGACGGTTACTTCAGGAGATGCAGTAGGAAGTGGCCCAGGGAGGTGCGGGGAGTGGTATCTACCACCTGAGTAAGGTCAGCATGTTGCAGTAGGATTCCCTGCTAACTGTCACTGATAGGGCCCTGGGCTGGGACCCGGTGGAGAGGGAGTGCCCAGGTCCCCCTACCCTGCTGCTACCCACCCCTAGGTGGCAGCTCACTTCCCTAGCTTTGGCCACTAGGCTGTGCCACCCTGACCCCAAAGGCAGCTGCATAGACTCTGGCCACTAGGCCACGTAGCCCTGCACTCGAGGGTTGTCATACTGATCCTGGCCTCTCGACTGTGCTGCTCTCAGCCTAAGGATAGGCCAATAGACTGTAACCATGGTGGTGTCACTACCCCAACCCATCCCTAAGGAGGACGGGGTGTGCCTACTATGCGACAAGCTGTTAAATGCAGGTGCTGTGCAGTTATTTGAAGAGAGTGGTAGACCTCACCGTAGGATTATTGCAGGGTCTTGTGCAAAGAATGAAACTGATTCATTTTGGAGTCATTCCTCCAAAGTGTCCTTGCAGATACTTTTAAATTTTTCTATTTTTGATTTTTATTACAAAGGACTTTTTGAACAATAGGCTCAAGAGAAGTGAATCCAGTACCAAAGCCCCAACCTGGCTCCAATAATTCAGAGTTGTAAGAGAGCTGTGGATTTACTACATTGTTAAAGCAATGCCACTTCACAGTAATAACCACTTTATGGAAGTATATTTTTTTCCATCTTCACAAGAAGCCTCCTAGAAGAGCCAAATGCTGCACTCCTCACTCCTCACTCCTATGCCAAGCCATAAGGTACAAGCTTTCCACAGAAAATTTACCAAGTGCAAAGCTGGCTACCCAGGCACTCTGACTGCCACCTGTCCATTGAGACAGAAGTGTGAAATGATTGGGCAGTTCCTTTAGCCTTTAAAATAAGCATAATACTTCATAACAGGGACGTGATGTATTAAAATCTGTACAGCAATTACATAGCTGATTACATGTGCAAGATATTATTACAAGTACAACCCAGGCAGTGGTGGGTACCACTATGACCCTAACATGGGAACATTTAGGTATATAGACCCACACAATGGCTAATCCATTAGCCACTCTGCTACATCTTTGCTTTGGTCCTAACCTGACTGTGTTGCTGTGTACAGAGGTGGCAATGAAATGAACACTGCAAAGCAAAGGTGGAAGCAAGAGGCCATGTACAGATTTCTATATAGATTCTGTGGCTTCTCTGTATGTGGAGGAACAGAAAAAGGGGTGCAATAAATCTGGAGAAATTACTTATGTCTTTAATATACTTTTTCATAAGTTTCCTGTGCCAGAATTCTGAGTATGATCAGAAAACAAAATTGTCATAGGTATATGCTTCCCTGATACATGGATGCAGTTTACCTAGCTGGAAAGTGAAACACTAAGATGATCGAGATGTCTCATTATTTTGGATGTAGAAGTAACTGATGACTAACATGGGTAAGAGACACACACACAAAAAACAAAAATTGGGGATCAACTCAAAGTTTTATTTATCAAGTTTACAAACATTGCTGTAGAGTTCAAGAGAAATGTTCTTGGAAGAGCCATGATTTAAGCACAAAGCTCTTATTTATTGGAGGCTGACTGGCATTGGAAAGCCACAGGCCAATTAATGCAATATTTGCAGAAGAATATTTTACAAGTTATCATCAAGATGAGCAAATGGGAGGCTACATGAAAAAGCACAGTTTGTGCAATGTATAATGCATAAGGACCACTGACCAGAATCTTTCATGCTGTAAAAAAACCCAAATTCCTAAGAACTAGTACTCCCAGAATGTCAGTTTCCACTACACCACACAAGTTCCATCCTGCTGGCATCAGACTCAGAGACAAAACTTCAGCTGACACCAATGAAAACAGCATCAACCCCTCGTGTGACCAGGTATTGTGGTGCACATTCAATTTTGAGCTGTTCGGGGCTGAATTCAAGTCCTGCACAATGAGGCCCCATTCCTAAATGTACTACATTAACATCCAGGGACGTGTTCCAGCACTGGCAGGGTTGATCCAAAGAACCTGAACAGTGGGGAATTCATCTGTATAGATCATCCTGCAAAGTCCAAATCTCTGTCTTGGGCATGCAGGGGAGGTCATAGGTTACTGAAGTGGGGATAACAAGGTTGGATTCTGGGTGGAGTTTTAATGCAGGGAGTTAGCTGTTACTGGTGTATGGACAATTCTATGGGTGGGTAAGTATTTGATTTGAATTTTTGCATATATGGTTGGCTGAGAAGTTAGAGCACTCAAAGTTCCACTTAGATGCTGGAAACATCTAGACCAGGAGTGTCCTACCCAAGGACAATTATGTTAAGAAAATTTGTATTCAATTATGAATTTAAAGCATATCTCTGGGGTGCATCCACATGAGCAGCTCTCATGTGAGCCAGGAGCAGTTTTTCCTGCCACTTCACTGCTCAGCTGCACAACAGCTCCCTTTTCAGCTACTTGCTGACTTGAAAAAATGAAGACTAGCTCTGGGTACTACCTGGCTTGCTTTCTTGACATGCTGGAAAGAGACCAGGATAGGAGCTCAGCTACTGCAGTCTGGGGGGAACTCTCATCAGAAAGATGGTTCCTTTCCTTCCCAAGAAAGAGCTGAGAACAGACAACAAACTACAGTTCCCCAACACTCTACGTCAATCCCGATAATGGCGAAAGCTGGCAGCAATACCTGGGGATCTTATCCCATCAGAGGATAGTCAGATTGCATCAACCTCCAGACACAGCACCTAGCAAAAAGGGACAAGAAGGGGAAACCATGGCTTGATGTAGAAGCTGGCTATATGCCTATAGGGGAATACAGGACCACGCAGGAATCCCTTTTCTTGTGATATCTGCTCTTTTTGCACAGCATGAATGGCAGCAGGCCATGTGCCCTAGACTATTAATTATGGCCTCTTGACCTTTCTGAACTAAAAAGCCACCATCCTTTTTCTCCTTTCCATTTGAAAACAATTTTCCTTTAATAGATAAACTACTTGGCACAAAAGTCATTCAACTCCAAGTGGTGAATTATTCCCTGCTTGTGTCTAATGCAATCATACCCAAATTTATATGGACCAATCCTCTATATCTAACCAGTATGTACTGTTTGCTAATCTTTTATTACCTTGTTTGTATATGGCATGTTTCAGTTTGGTTTGTTATTCCCCTCCAATTCCACTGTACATATTCCACTACCTGTAAGAGAAACTTGCCATTATGTTTATAGATTGTGGGTACTGTTCTGCAGTGGCGGCTCAGGCAAAATTTCCTGTTCAAGTCAAATTTGATACTTAAATGTGTAACTGTATCAGAAATGTGATTTTTAAGGTCCCTTCTGAGTGATCCCAAGTACCTTCAGAGAGGCTGAATTCAGATTTAGTACTGGTTAAATGTCACATCCACACTCTCAGTCATGATGTGCTTGCACTTGTTGGTAGCCAGCTGTGTACATTTTTTCCCTCCAAAGTTAAGCAGAAACAGAAGCAGAATTAAATTATCCCTGCTAGAGAAGAGTTTATATACAAAGTTTCTCCTTCCAAAAATCAACAATTTATAGCATTGCCTGACTGTGCTTTCAAAACTATGCCCTCACTGCATATGAAGCAGTGGGATCCTCTGTCTGGCTTGACAAAGATGATGAATTGCACATACACCCTCCCTTCCTCCTCCCTCTGCCCCCCTCCAACTTTAATTACACAGGTGGTTTGACCAGTATACTGGAATACCTGTCTCTCTTCTAAAATATTATCCCAGTTGAGATAAATTCAGGAGTGGGAAAAATCTCTAGCAACTATTGTCTGTAATCTTCAAGTGAAGAATTTTTCACTGTAATCTTTCATCCCACTGCTCAGCCAAACTGTCATATTGTGGGCTATAATTCCTTAACACTGACAAAACCCAAAAGTGACTCATTGCCATATGATGCATCAGCTATCTTGAGGGTAGGAGGAGAAATGTGGGAACCACAGGTGGATTTAAAAGAATCTGCTATTCAGAAAAAGGTTGAAGATATGTAAAGGAAATTGGTTGTTCAGACAAAAGCTGATTTTAAGGCCCAACCTATACTTAATTCAAATTGATAAACACCAGCTTATAGAGATGTGCAGATATTCAGCTTATTGCCTCCCCCTCCCGAATGATCCACTTAACTCTAGTACAGGTCATTTTTGGCATCCACACATTTGTAGAAGTGACATCCTGGGACAGAACACTATGAAATACATCCTTATTTCATAATGTAGATTTATTTTGAAGCACTGTTTGAGCAATTGGGCTTTTATGTTCCCATATTGTCCCTTTTCTAATTTCTTTGTGACATACCACAACTTCTTAGTTTGATTAAACTTTGGTGGTCTGACAAAGGATTGTAACTACCTACTAAGCTATCCTATATTATCAGCATCCTGCTTTCAGGCACAATGGCCTGAAAGAATAACCATTGGTCAACAGGGAAAAAATAGCTTGTTTTTTTTGCACCAGATTTACAAAATACATCTGGCACATTTGCATAAGGTATGTGTGTTTTCCACAATATCAAGTAGTTTTTTCAAATAGCAACTGTTTTTTTATAAGCATCCTGCATAGTTCTCTATTGGGATACACTGTGCATTACTATACATTTGAAGTACGTTGTGATTTTAAACATATATACAATCATTAAAGATTCTTTTTCAAGCATGCAATGTCCTGATGCAGTTACTATCACTGCCTGCATAGTTTGGATATTTGTCCATACTAATGGTTACTTATACACCCAACTAATTATATACACCTCTACCCCGATATAATGCGACCCGATATAACACAAATTCGGATATAACGCGGTAAAGCAGCGCTCCGGGGGCGGGGCTGCGTGCTTCGGAGGATCAAAGCAAATTCAATATAACGTGGTTTCACCTATAATGCGTTAACATTTTTTGGCTCCCGAGGAGAGCGTTATATCGGGGTAGAGGTGTATATGCAAAAATACCTTATTTATATTTGCAAATGGCAGTACATTTGGGACCCATCTTGCAATGCGACCAATCAAGTCAATAAAAGTTGAGGACATTTCACAGCTCTCAGGTGTGTATTGTCAGTGCATGTGAATTTTCAAGAGTCATGTCCTAAGAAAGCCTATTTTTAATGCATAATGGAGCAATGAAACCTTATGTACATAGTCAACTGGGGTCAAATTAACAAATCCTTTGCACTAAAATTGGCATAATAGTTAAAAAAAATTCTTTACCAATGCCCCACATTTTGCCAACATGAAAAACTTGTGTCAAAAATAGTTCCAGTGAGACACAAACTGACATTTCCCTTTTTTTTTAAAAACAAGCTTCTGGGAATTAACATATAATGTTTAACTTTCCAAACACTCAACCTCATTGTAGTTTATGTAAACTGCAAATTGATTGTTTCATACAACTACCTTCAGATTCTTTTAGTAATTGTACTATGTAAAATAAATAGAAGTCATGAACCAAAAAAAATCACATGTAGCTATAATTCTTTTCAACAGTGTACCAGAAATGTTCAAGTGTGTTCCTATGTGTACTAATGTACCTTAATGAAGGCTTGAATCTCCATGGAAACTAACATACATGCCTCAAACAATTTCTGTGAGAGTCATGTACATTCCACAGAACTGAAGTGAACTGGACTCAAACTTGCAATACCATGACAAAGATGGGGGATATAGGATCTGATAATACATGTTATTGCAGGGATGTTTCCACAGTTCAATGGAAACAGGGCAAATAATTTGGAAAGCCAACGCTGAAGCTAATAGAAGAATTAATATTTTTAAGAGGCAGCAGACATCACATAACCTAAATTGCGATTCCTTTACTGTGTGTTTACAGAGCCTCAACGTAAGTTCTCAACTGTAAATGTTCAGCCCACCCACGTTCTCCAGCTAACAGCTGAGAGCTCAAGAGGAGTTTTTGCAGAAGGGCTTTGTACTTCTATACTTCCCTTTGTTTCATTACTTTGAAAAATGAAAATGGTTAGAATGTATTTGCTGTCATATCTTTGGGTATGTCTACACAGACTTTTGGAGTGAGCAGGAGCAAGCTTTCCAGGCTGGGTAAACACATGGGTTTGTGGGGCTCACACTGGTGCTCTAAAACTAGCTGTAGAGACAACACTTTGAAGCTGGAGCTCAGGCTATGAAGCCCAACCCCTTTCCCAGGCTTCAGGGCCTGAGTCCGAACTTCAAAGTGCTGTCTATACACCTATTTTTAGAGCATGAGTGTGAGCTCCGTGAGCCCATGTGTTGACCCAGGCAGGAAGACTCACTCCAAAATGTTGCATAGACATACCCTGAGGGACACATCAGGCCTTTTGGTGTTGAAAAATATATATCCGAGTTGCTAATTTGTCATTTTTAGGACACTTCAGGTTCTTAGTAAGTATACTTCTAAAAGGCCCTATAAATCCTTTACTATATATAACTAGAAATCCACTCTCCCCTTTTAAAGTTGCCCAGAAATAGGGCTAATGGAGAATTTCTATGTATTGACGAATGTACCCTCTGAGATATATGTACATTAACAATTTTAAATGCCGACTTCCATTGCTCATAAAGGACACAGAAATGGAGTGAGACTCTCAGTAATGAAGCCCATGGTACCAGAAAACTATGTGTGCACCAGCAGACCCAGAAGTTAATTAGTGTAACTAGCCAAATTCTCCCCATGGATGTGTGAGCAACTCCCTCTGCATTCCAAGTGTGTTAGACAAAGATACCTGAGGGCATAATTAGTCTTAGAATTCAGGGTGACTCTGCACTTTATACACTATACCCATGTACAATCCTCTGTGACTCCTTAGATACATACTGGGGTGGGTAGCTTGAGACACTACACATGCTGCTACAGTCTCATTGCCATGTTTAAGCATGTTGAAATAGCACTCTAGCTCTACTCAAGCTAGGAATCATACTTCCAAGCTGTTGTGTAGACATACCCACAAAGACTGCACCAGAAGACAAATAAAGGGATTCCAAAAGTTATTTTAAAAATCTCATGATTTGCGGGAGGGCATGTGATTTTTGAACATTTGCGAATGATAATACTGGTTACACCTACCGCTGGACTTGACTTCTAGATGAGCAACTTTCAGACTACAAATTGGCTTTTTATTTTTGATTACAACATGCCCGTCAAACTTGTTTTCAAAGCTTGAGAGATGGGCCTATGCAAGTGTGTTATTGATTTTTTACTGAATATAATAAGATGCAATTTAAACAATTTGTTTCTTCCCTAAATGTTCTATGAATCAGTGAGACCTACGGTAGACTCAAACCAAACTTTTAAATTCTAAATCAATAATATACTCGTTTCATTGCATTTCATTAAGTATAAATGATCACCTGAGATATTATAAAGCAGGAAACTGCTGAGGCCTAAATGCAAAGTAATTTCAATTATCTCTTTATTTCAGACATTTAGGGTGCTTAGTTATTCTTTCTGATTCTACTAAGACATTATCGCTGGCTTTATTGCCAGTAAAACAGTATGTATTCAAGTCATTATTGTAAGACGCCAAAGGGACATATATGTATGGAAGCAGCAGTTTGGTAATTCCCTGAAAGATTTCTCAATTGTGCTGAGTCTGGCAAAATTCAATACATCCGTTCAAAGAAATGTTTGTGGCAATACACACAGCAGGAAGCACTGCAATCATATTTTACATTCATAAATATTCATCTGAGAAATTTCCATACAATTGTCATTAACAACATGGTCCATCTATTGTAAATAAGGCTGAAATATAAATCATGCACTCCATTGCTCAGCGTCAAAGATGGTTACCCAACTCTTAAAAGGAAACTGATGTCAGGGACAAAAGGGACGCTCTACTCCTTAACAGGCAAAACTTACTTAAACTTACTTCCCTTTCCTGAAATAAGCAAACAGAAAATAACAAACCAGTAACCACTTTGTCTGTTCTCCAGCCAGCTCACTTAAAACTCACTTAAATCACCACCAATGTCTCAGAGCATCAAGCTGTGCACATTACCCTGCTTGCTGCACCACTGTGATGGGTTGGACCTCCCCTTTCAGGGTGCCACAGGATATGCTGAGGTCCCACTGAGCCTGCCTGTTCCACTAGCCTGGGCTTCCTCCCCCGGTCCTTGCTGTGCCAGGCCCTCAAGCCTTTTCTAGCACACACACAGGTAAGCCCACACCCAGCTGCAGACAGACTAAAATCAGCTGTGTGGGGGAGGATTCAGCTTGGGGATTTACCCAGCATTCACATGCACACCTCCTTTGGGATGTAAACATAAAATAATATTGTCTTATGCTGTATCGAGAAATCTGTACAGCGCAAACTCATAAAAATCCCCCCATCCCTCAATATGGAGGGAGATATGCACAGCTTTTTGCCCCACGAATATGAACTGCACAAACTGGGTTTTGGAATAAACAAAAAAAATAAGTTTATTAACTACAAAAGGTAAATTTTAAGTGATTATAAGGGATAGCAAAACAGAACAAAGCAGATTACTGAGCAAATAAAACAAAATGCACAAACTAAGCTTAATACACTAAAGAAACAGGTTACAAATAATAAGTTTTCACCCTAAATGTTGTTTCAATCAGGTTGCAGAGTTTCTGCAGCTCAGAGTTCCAGTTATTTCTCTTTACAGGCTACTGTGTGAGAGTCCTTAACCACTGTATGCATGCAGCACTCTGATCCTCTATCCCTCCCTTGCCTTTGACTCTTCTAGTACCATCACTCTGCCCTCCAACACAAGGCTGTAGATGGAGCTACAGTAATTTAATGTTTATTTTCCTGTTGCACACGTTTGACACACTAGCTGATTGTGCTAAATGCATCCTTGCAAGAGTTCCAGAAATATAACCACTGTATTGAAACTGAAGTGGATGAGGCTTTTTTTAAACAATTAACAAAATCATCCAAAGCCCAAGATTTGGTGGTGATGTGGGACTTCAACTATCCAGATATATGTTGGGAAAATAACACAGCAGGGCACAGACTATCCAATAAGTTCTTGGACTGCATTGCAGACAACTTTTTATTTCAAAAGGTTGAAAAAGCTATGGGGGGGAAGCTGTTCTAGATTTGATTTTAACAAATAGGGAAGAACTTGTTGAGAATTTGAAAGTGGAAGGCAGCTTGGGTGAAAGTGATCATGAAATTATAGAGTTCACAATTCTAAGGAAGCGTAGAAGGAAGTACAGCAAAATAGAGACAATGGATTTCAGGAAGGTGGATTTTGGTAACCTCAGAGAGCTGATAGGTAAGGTCCTATGAGAATCAAGACTGAGGGGAAAAAACAACTGAGGAGAATTGGCAGTTTTTCAAAGGGACACTATTAAGGGCCCAAAAGCAAGCTATTCCGTTGGGTAGGAAAGATAGAAAATGTGGCAAAAGACCACCGTGGCTTAATCACGAGCATGAGCTAAAAAATAAAAAATAAAAAGGAGTCATATAAAAAATGGAAACTAGGACAAATTACAAAGTACGAATATAGGCAAACAACACAGGAATGCAAGATTAGAAAGGCAAAAGCACAAAATGAGCTCAAACTAGCTAAAGGAATAAAGGGAAACAAGACGACTTTTTATCAATACATTAGAAGCAAGAGGAAGACCAAGGACATGGTAGGCCCATAAGGAGGGAGAAAGAGTAACAGGAAACTTGGAAATGGCAGAGATGCTTAATGACTTCTTTGTTTCGGTCTTCACCGAGAAGTCTTCAGGAATGCCTAACATAGTGAATGCTAATAGGAAAGGGGTAGGTTTAGAAGATAAAATAAAAAAAAGAATAAATTAAAAATCACTTAGAAAAATCAGATGCCTGCAAGTCATCAGGGCCTGATGAAATGCAACACAGAATACTCAAGGAGCTAATAGAGGAGGTATCTGAGCCTCTAGCTATCATCTTTGGAAAATCATGGGAGACAGAAGAGATTCCAGAAGACTGGAAAAGGGCAAATATAGTGCCCATCTATAAAAAGAGAAATAAAAACAACCCAGGAAACTACAGTCTAGTTAGTTTAACTTCTGTGCCAGGAAAGATAATGGAGCAAGTAATTAAGGAAATCATCTGCAAACACTTGGGAGATGGTAAGGTGATAGGGAATAGCCAGCATTGATTTGTAAAGAACAAATCATGTCAAACCAATCTGATAGCTTTCTTTGATAGGATAATGAGTCTTGTGGATAAGGGAGAAGTGGTGGATGTGGTATACCTAGACTTTAGTAAGGCATTTGATCCGGTCTCACATGATATTCTTATCAATAAACTAGGCAAATACAACTTAGATGGGGCTACTATAAGGTGGATGCATAACTGGCTGGATAACCGTACTCAGAGAGTAGTTATTAATGGTTCCCAATCCTGCTGGAAAGGTATAACAAGTGGGGTTCCGCAGGGGTCTGTTTTGGGACCGGCTCTGTTCAATATCTTCATCACCGACTTAGATATTGGCATAGAAACTATGCTTATTAAGTTTGCAGATGATACCAAATTGGGAGGGATTGCAACTGCTTTGAGGATAGGGTCATAATTCAAAACGATCTGGACAAATTAGAGAAATGGTCTGAGGTAAACAAGATGAAGTTTAATAAAGACAAATGCAAAGTACTCCACTTATGAAGGAACAATCAGTTTCACGCATACAGAATGGGAAGAGACTGTCTGGGAAGGAGTACAGCAGAAAGGGATCTATGGGTTATAGTGGACCACAAGCTAAATATGAGTCAACAGTGTGATGCTGTTGCAAAAAAGGCAAACATGATTCTGGGATGCATTAACAGATATGTTATAAGCAAGACACGAGAAGTCATTCTTCCGCACTATTCTGTGCTGGTTAGGCCTCAACTGGAATATTGTGTCCATTTCTGGGCACTGCATTTCAAGAAAGATGGAGAAATTGGAGAGGGTACAGAGAATAGCAACAAGAATGATTAAAGGTCTAGAGAACATGATCTATGAAGGAAGGCTGAAAGAATTGGGTTTGTTTAGTTTGGAAAATAGAAGACAGAGGGGACATGATAGCAGTTTTCAGGTATCTAAAAGGGTGTCATAAGGAGGAGGGAGAAAACTTGTTCATCTTAGCCTCTAAGGATAGAACAAGAAGCAAAGGGCTTAAACTGCAGCAAGGGAGGTTTAGGTTGGACATTAGGAAAAAGTTCCTAATTGTCAGGGTGGTTAAACACTGGAATAAACTGCCTAGGGAGGTTGTGGAATCTCCATCTCTGGAGATATTTAAGAATAGGTTAGATAAATGTCTATCAGGGATGGTCTAGACAGTATTTGGTCCTGCCATGAGGGCAGGGGACTGGATTCAATGACCTCTCGAGGTCCCTTCCAGCCCTAGAATCTATGAAAGCTTACAAGTGTGTTCTTTGTCATAGGCATCTTTGTTTCTGATTTTAACCTGTGTGCCAGTGAAATAAAGAAAAAGAAAAACTTTCTAGAAGGAATTCCAGTAGATAACACATATGTATAATAGAAGCCTCATTGACACTGTGTACTGTAAGGCTGATGAATGTCACCATTTGCTTCCTAGGGTGTACTCAATGAATTATAATAAATCAATTCGGGGGGAAAAAAGCAAGAAAAAGCATTTCAAAGTGGAAATATGTGCTGAAAGGGTCATAGCAGACTAAGTACCCAGTCCTCCCATTTCAATTACATCAAGGCTGTTTGATGGGGATATGCTTTGGGCATACTTGATTAAGCATCCCTATTTATTTCTTTTCAGAGATTGGCAAAGGTTTGCTCAGGGTCATTAAATGGAAGTATTTATTAAGATGACAGGATACTATATGCCAGAGAGATGTACATCTTGATGGCTATAATGAAGCAAGCCTCCCCGTCCCCAGCCATTCAAACAAGCTATCAACCATACTAGCCACTAATAAAAAAATACTCAAACCATCCACATTTCACATCAAACATTTGAAAATGTTTTCTAAGAATAGTGCTCAGCAGGAGAAAAATGAAGACAAACTATTACATCAAAATAATTGTACATATATAATTATAGATAGATAGATAGATAGATAGATAGATAGATAGATAGATAGATAGATACACAATTTTATATTTTTAACTGGGAGAGAGAGCCAGATCCAAAATATAGTCAGAAGCGCCATGTTATTCATTTGACTGCTTCTTCATGTTTCAGGTACATGTCAGTTGAATGCATATGCTGTGCTGTTGAACATGTCAAGTACATATGGACTAGGGACCATAAGCAAAGGCCATTGAAGTCTATGTGGTTCTTCCCACTAACTTCATTGGGAAATGGATGGAGACCTTGAGTTGAGAATTAATGGCAAATTGACAATTTTTGCCTTTTTTCCTATGCATGACTCATTTGCAAACCAGTCCTGATTTACTTCCATGCATCCGTTATTCCTTAGTACTCACCAGAAAGTTTGTACCAAGAATGTTCAGCCTATGGTTTATGGTGTAGTAGTAGCCTATGGAGTCAGTGATAGGGGTATTGACTGTCTCCCTGACGTTGATCATGTGACTGAGGCTGTTTCTTCTTGTGTCAGACATGGAACTCTTTACTAGTGAAACAATCATAACACAAACAGCAAGTCACATGAGACTATGTCTGCTTCTTAAATAGAAATAATGCATTTCTGGAACAAATAATCATTAGTATTAAAATTTAGGAAGTTTTTCAGAATCATGATTTGGCCCCTGCTGTAACTCTTTTTTCCCCCATGGGAAACAAGCTCACTATGTTTATTTACAAAAATATTCACAAATAAGTTTGTATTCAACTAACTTAACTACTCTAATACATTCCCTGGACATAGGGGTCAAAGATGATAAAAGGACACACTGTTGTGTTTACACAATTTTCTCCTTTGCTGTTTGTGGTTGCTTTACTTTGGTAGGCATTAAAGATCTTGTTTGTCTGGGGGATTTCCAACCACCTCTCTCTCAACACCGTACCTAGGAGTTCAACTGATATCTAGAAACACAAACAAAATCCAGGCCTAAGATTTTAAAAAATGAATGATGCTCACCTTGGGACACTTTAAAGAAGACTGCTTTTTAGATGGTAGCTGTTCAGTACTTTCTGAAAACCAGGCCCTTTTAAGTGATCTTTTCAACATCCAAAATTTAGATAGCAAAAGTCACTTTTGAAAACTGTGGTCTATGACTCTGGCTTTTGCAAGGCAGAAAGCATAAGTAATCATAGCAGCCCAAAATAATTATCACATGACCAGTTCTCTTCAGGAAATACTCTCTAGAAGTAAGCAACATCCTCCAGAAGAGAGACATCAGACACAGTTTTAAGTTGAACCAAGTCCCAAGTATGTAATCCTGCAAATATCAGTAGAAACTCAAAGATAATAGCTGGAAGTCGAGAGCTGACCAAAGTCCCCTCGCTGATTTCAACTGGCCCTGAATAGCTAACATGTATGCTTGGATAATCTGAATTGTCTACTGCCTGAAAAGGAGTCAAGTTTAAAGGTGACCATGTTACAGAGATGCTTGCTTGATGCAGCTATAATTGTATCAATTTAATTTGTTCATACTGAAAAATGGTCACTGTTGCACCGCAGGAGAAAAAGTTACACCTGAGAGGCTCCTTGGCAGCAAACAAAAAGCAAATACATTTGATTAAGACTGGAAATAGTTTCCTGTCTGTTACTGACTCTTACTTGCTGAGTTTTGCATCTACACTCAAGCACATAACATCTCATGAGTAAAAATAATTTGTCTGTTTCACTAGATAATTATGAATGTTGAGTACCTAGACTCAAGGGAATGTGTTCTGCAGTTCCTAACAAGTCATAAATTAGAATTATACAATGGTGGTAAAAAAATTTGTATTTAAAATTTAAAATTGTTTTTGAGCAAGGTTTTCAGCTTACATAAACTGTCTCATTGTACTGAAATAGTGAATAAGGGACTAATACCATCCATGCAAAGTAATCCATAGGTTTTACTCAACATGTACGATTTGTGTAGGCACTGTCTTGCCAACCTCTTCTCTCTCTGCATCAAAGTCCTATCAATTTGGGAATTACCAGTGGACTATATCATACATAATTGTTCATGAGCGCCACTGAATCATAATAATACAGTCTTAAAATGCAGTCAGATGGCCTTAAATATAGACGGTAAGAATACAAAAAAAAACTTTAGATAATATGGCTCACATACATAGCTACTTCCATCTAAAAATCTCAAACTGCAATCACCACTTCAACTACTCCTTACAAGGCTCCTCCTCTGCAGTGTCGCCATCACTGCAGTGGAATGCAGCAGCTTAACAGCGAACAGTTATGCTAGTTTAGGACAAGTGGTGGAGAACCCCTAAACAAATTGGAACTGCCAGATTAATGTAGGTAGACTAGATACAAGTACTTAGTGAACACCTTGGGTAGATGGTCTCTGGAATTCACACCGCTAATGAAAATACTTAGAGTGCTATGGGATCCGTCATGACCATGTTCAGAATCTCATCACCATCCCTCTTCCTAAGGGTGGCACATTAGTACTGTCCTGAAGCATTCATTCAGAGGCAACAGAGTTCCAACTACTTTCTCTCACGCACCACTACCTCTCTGAAGGGCTCATATTTAAGAATGTGCCCAGATTATTTTTTTAGATTTCATTAAGTAAACAAGGTTCAAAAACATTACCGCGCATGAGCAGTAGCTATTTGAAACCACTTCCTCAGCCATTTCTAGTCAATTATACACAATCCCTTCTATCATTGGAACATATTTTGTAAAAAAACAACCATCCATACAGCATTTAATTTTTAATGAAAAATTTGTGCCCCATTGCCTTGAGAAACCTCTGCCCTGCTAGCTTCATCCTCAATGATGTCTGCAAGGGGGTATAAAAGAATCTGAGACTTGCATTAATTTTGAATAATTGAGGTTAATATTATTACTATCAAAAGTCTGCTTCTCTCTTGGCCACATGATAATATGAATTAGGGTTAGCCTCAAACTGATGTCTTAAGGATTTAATTGCTACTCCCTTCAAAGGCTGGTAATAGAACAGGTTAAAAAAAAAGTTATTTTTCATGAGAAATTTTCAAAAAGGTTATTTCCCCAAAATTTATAATGAAAATTTCAGGGTCCCCCCCATAAAAATTGAATGTTTTTGTATTGAAGAACTCTTTTTTGTGAAAGAAATATTTGGTTTGTCAGCAAACAGCAGGAAAATTTCTACTAAGATGAAAATTTCCAGAGAACATTTTTTGGGGTATTTTTGTTGTTGTCAAAACAAAGTTGTCCAGTTCTAGTTCTTGACTGTCCTTGAAAGTGTTCATATCTGTTTTTTGTGATTACTTCATTCTTTGCATTAGTGAAATACCTGAGCATGCTTCTTAGCATTTGCTGATTTCTTGGTTGTTACAATTTCTTGGGACTATTGTTATCCATACCCCTTTCCCCAAAATGACCCATTTATACAGCCTCACAAGGAATATGGGAATTTCTCAGATGTAATACTTCAGTCTAGGGCTGTTGATTAATCTCAGTTAACTCACATGATTAATTTAAAAGGTTAATCATGATTAATCACAGTTTTTAATTACACTGCTAAAAAAGTAGACTATCAGTTGACATTTATTACCTATTTTTGGATGTTTTTCTACTTTTTCATAAATATTGATTTTAATTATAAGACAGAATACGAAGTATACAGTATAATACTTTATATTAGTATTTTATTATAAACATTTGCACTGTAAAATTATACACCAAAGAAATAGTATTTTTCAGTTCACATCATACAATTACCATAATGCAATCTCTTTATCATGAAAGTGAAACTTACAAATGTGGAATTTTTTTGTCACATAACTGCACTCAAAAACAACGTAAAACTTGAGAGCCTACAACTCCATTCAGTCCTACTTCTTATTCAGCCAATCACTAAGACCAACAAGTTTGTTTACATTTATGGGAGATAATGCTGCCCCCTTCTTATTTACAATGTCACCTGAAAGTGACATACCCCTTGTGGCTACAAGTGACTTTTGTAGCCAGCATTGCAAGGTATTTATGTGCCAGATATGCTAAACATTCATATGCACCTTCATGCTTTGGCCACCATTCCAGAGGACATGTTTCCATGCTGATGAAGCTCATTAAAAAAAATAATGCATTAATTAAATTTTGACTCAATTCCTTGGGGGAGAGTAGTATGTCTCCTTTACTGTTTGTCCTGCATTCTGCCATATATTTCGTGTTATAGCAGTCTCGGATGATGACCCAGCACATGTTGTTCATTTTAAGAACACTTTCACTGCAGATTTCACAAAAAGCAAAGAAGGTACCAATGTGAGATTTCTAAAGATAGCTACAGTACTCAACCCAAGGTTTAAGAATCTGAAGTGCCTTCCAAAATCTGAGAAGGATTAGGTGTGGAGCACACTTTCAAAAGTCTTAAAAGAGCAACACTCCGATGAGGAAACTACAGAAGTCAAACCACCAAAAAAAGAAAATCAACCATCTGCTGGTGGCATCTGACTCAGATGATGAAAATGAACATGCATCGGTCTTTGGATTGTTATCAAGCAGAACTAATTATCAGCATGGACTCATGTTTTCTGGAATAGTGACTGAAGCATGAAGGGACTTATGAATCTTTAGCGCATCTGGCATTTAAATATCTTGCAAGACCAGCAACAACACTGCCATGTAAATGCCTGTCCTCACTTGCAGGTGACACTGTAAACAAGAAGCAGACAGCATTATCTCCTGCATACGTAAACAAACTTGTTTGTCTGAGTGACTGGCTAAACAAGAAGTAGGACTGAGTGGACTTGTTGGTTCTAAATTTTTATATTGTTTTATTTTTGAATGCAGGGTTTTTTCTGTACATTATTCTACATTTGTAAGTTCAACTTTCATGATGAAGAGATTGCATTACAGTATTTGTATAAGGTGAATTGAAAAATACTATTTCTTTTGTTTTTACATCCCAAATATTTTAATAAAAATAAATATAAAATGAGCACTGTACACTTTGTATTCTGTGTTGTAATTGAAATCAATATATTTGAAAATGTAGAAAATATCCAAAAATATTTAAATAAATGGTATTCTATTAATATTTAACCATGCGATTAATCACAATTCATTTTTAATCACTTGACAGTCCTATTTCAATCTCTTCTCAACTCTCTCCACACTTGACCTGTTCAAATATCTGTGCATTTAGATTCTCTGTCACACAGAAGTAAATACTCTTTTAAACACTTGATATCCATTGATTTTAAAAATGAACACAAACTGGATATTTTTAAAAGAATGTTTTCCTTCTACTCAGAAGTTTCCAATTTCTGAATTTTAAGGGATAACATCTAATGCACTCAAGGTGCTCTACAATGACCTCAAATTCTTTAGTCCACAATATCACAGGGTTGAAACTCTGGAAAAATTATCACAAAACCTCCATCCTGCTTTCAGTGTAACTTTTTATCAACCTAAGTTATAAGGTATTTATGTTTCTTAGAAACATTTATGCAGATTATGTGGAAGCCTGGAATTTTTGCTCTTCACTCCTTTCTCTACTGAAAAAATCAAGCATTAGAAGAAAGTGCGTGCCAAGACTTCCCTAACTTCATCTATCTGAATTTAATTTGACTGACAAATACTCAGCCAGTTTACAAGCATCCATTTTTGACATCCTTATTGTGAAATACTATTATGGAATCTGTTCTTTTAAATAATAAATAAGTTAATAGCCACATTTCAATAAAGTCTACACCTACTCTAATGCTGTTTCTTTGCTTCATAATTTCAGAAATACTTTATATTCCACCAGCATGTGTAAAATTAATAATGTCTGCTAGGTTTATAATCTTCTTTACAAAGTTTCATAGCCTCTTGTGATTTAAAGGCTGTAATACTACATTAAACCCTATAAAAACATAGTGTATAGCATAAAATTGTTTTATAAAAGGTCAAACACTGATTTGTGTTGTAATGTGTCATAAAAAACTGATCTTGTACATGCCACATGACTATTTCAAATATTAAAGTGGTAATGAGTTATATTTTAATATTATACTCAAATGATGTGGCATTGATGACTCATGTCACTTACACAATATTGTTGTAGCTTGAATCCACTGTTCCCATGCAAAATTATGACAGTTATCAGGGCATGCAACAAGCCGCATAATAAATGGGATTACCGAAAAAGAATGTGCTGTCACCACTATGGAGGATTCTGCTGTTTTCGTGAAAACAAAACTAGTTTGACAATTTTAAAAGCCCCGACAGGTTTTGATTCTTTAGATGAACTTCTTTAGATGAACCTAGTTGTTAAAAATGTTTAGAGGGTGTTGCAGGTCCACTGCTAGGACACCTCCTCCTAGCCACTTCAGGGATTAGCTCTTTCTAAACCCAACACCCCCTTCCGCTGCTCATCTGCACGTTCTTCCATCTCTCTGCAACTCACGGTGCTCTCTTTTTGTTACTTGGCCCTCCAGCCAGGTCACTGTAGTCCTCTCTTTCTGGGGTATCACAGTCTCACCATACATGCTGCTTCCCTCTGAAATGTCCAGAGAGTGGCTACAGGCTCCCTTACTGTAGCCCCTTTTTGTTATCAGCTTCCTGGTTTTGTAATAGCCCCTCTTGTTCTTTCACAGCTGGTTCCATCATCATTCAGGCATTACTTAGGTCCCTTGGCTGTGGTCTATCCAGTTAATTAGCCCTTTAAGCTACTGTGGGGTGAACCCCCCATCACAAAAGACTACAAAGAGCTAAAATCAGGGCTTAGGCATTTTGAATGTGGACGTGGGTGGACATTAGCTCTTCAAGGGACTGAGCCAAAGTTCACTGAAGTCAATGGAAAGACTTCCCTTGACTTGTGCTGAGGCTTTGGAACCAGGTCCAAACAGTAGCTTTACACTCTACTCATATTGGGATCAATGGGAACCCCAGGCAAAACCCCGAGCAAGCAGAATGGATGTCCCACATCTGGAAAGTATAGTGCACACTGAAAAATCCAGCCCCCTACCTAGAGAGCCATTTTACAGACATTAAATTAAATGTTAAGACCCCAAAAGTGCTGTATAACGTAAAAGTGATGGGGAGCCAAGACTGGAGCATTGAAGGCCCTTGCTGAGGGCATTTTGGTACTTAAGAGTTGAAGGAGATGATACTTGTTGTGGTATGAGCCTATGTGCAGCCAGAGTCCTTGTTTTAGACCAAATATTATACTTGGAGCTTGTGAATTTTATAGTATGATATTTATTGTCACACTTGCACACTGCCTCATCTCGTTAATTTGATCCACTGCTGAATATAGGCACTATTTTACATTGCAATCTTTTATCATTAACTGTCAATCAGATTTAGCAGAGTTTTATCATTTTCATGAGATCAAGGAAGCCACTAAGGGAGCTGGGAAGGAGGAAGTTTTTCCTTTGATAAGAATAGTGAACAGAATGTCAGGGCAATCCTGAATCATCCACTGAACTAGGCTTGATCAATTTTACATGCCCTTACCCCCAGCAGCAGTGACTATCTCTCTGTAGAAGATGATTCTTCCTCTTTTCTTTGGCGAGGAAGAGGACTTGTCACAATGTAATCAGAGTAGCTTCACACAGTTCAGAAGAAAGTTTGTGAAGCTCACAACAACACTCCCTGGCACAGAATGTTGCAGGAACTCTCTGGACAGTACTCCACAGCAGTCATAGCAGGGGTGATTCCGGGAGGTGCAGAGGTGTGTTTAATAATATTGAGATGCCTAGAAGAAACCAGCCATTAATGTAGATTATTTATCTTACCTATAGTTTCCGCCACAGTACCTAATAGAGTAGCATTCTTCTCGTACACTGTGATAACAAAGACTGTCCATGAACGCAGGTCCGGCTCTAGGATTTTTGCCGCCCAAAGCAAAAACAATTTTGGCCGCCTTCCCCCCCCCATTCTTTAATTACCCCACCCCCGGCCCCACCTCAACTCCACCCCTTCCCCAAATCCCCAGCCCTGTCTCCTCCCCCCAGGCTCTCAAGCCTAGGAGGGAGGGGGAGACTCCGAGTGGCCGCGGCGTGGGCGCCGCTTCTCCCCCTCCCTCCCAGGCTCTCAAGTCTGGGAGGGAGGGGGAGCAGCAGCGCGCGAAACAGCTGTTTCGCGCCCCGCAGCCGCTTGGGATCTCCCGCTCCCTCCCAGGTTTGAGAGCCTGGGAGGGAGGGGGAGACCCTGAGCCACTGCGGCAAGCGAAACAGCTGATTCGTGCACCGCTGCTCCCCCTCCCTCCCAGGCTTAAGAGCCTGTGAGGGAGGCCGAGTAGCGGCGCGCGAATCAGCTGTTTCGCGTGCCCTGGCAGTAGCAGTGGAGATGAGCTAGGGCGGCCGGGGCACATTTTTAGGGGCAGCATTCTGGCGCCGGCCATGCCGCCCCTAAAAATGTGCCACCCCAAGCACCAGCTTGTTTTGCTGGTGCCTAGAGCCGGCCCTGCATGAACGGCCATATTTTGTGCTGCCCTTATCTTAAGGCACAATATACTGCATTTTGCTCCATTTTGCCTTTCAGGGACTTAATACATTTTTAGTATAAAATATTCGAATAGGTCAGAAAAATGTAATTTTGATTTCAGTGTAATTTAAGAGACTTTGGAAAGCATTATGTCCAATGTCTGCATGCTCATTTGTATTTCCTACGGGTACAGTGTGTGGCTCGAAGGCTTCTCTCTCTCTCACCAATAGAAGTTGGTCCAATAAAAGATATTACCTCACCCACCTTGCCACCCTATCATTACAAGGCAGATTGCCTTGGGTGCGCAAGAAAGTTTACAAAGAGCTTTTTCCCCTGAGACTCTGTCAGAACAGTGTGAGTCTTTGCACACAGGGCCTGAGGCAAAGATCATTCTGGACAATGCAAGTCTCTCTTGAACTTGGTGCACTCTGGGCCTGGCCACTAAGGAGCAGAAGGCTTCTGCCAGAGGAAAGAGTACCCTGTAGCCTCTGGACTGACAGATTTTTGAGAGATGTTGAGTCTTGCTGAGAATAATATAGTATATTGATTTCTAGAGCTGCTCCAATTTATCTTTGCCATTTATGATGCCATAACCATATCCATGCAAGATCTACCAAGGAATGAGAAATTCTCCCTGGATAGAACTAATTTCCCTTAACATTTTTAGAGAGTTTAATATCAGAAAGAAAGAAAATTAAAATTGTATAAGAAGCCTACTATAAGCATAGACACTCTATGAAACTTCAGACCAAAGCAAAAAACTGATTGTATAGAACAAATGTGAAAAACAAAGAAAAAACCCACAAAACATCCTGCATGGGTCATAAAGCTGAAATTAGCATCCTTCATAAGTACAACAGGCATTTTAAAAATCTATATAAGCAACAAAATGAAGGGTAGGAGTTTTAGATCAATTGTCTAATGGAAAGAACAGTCAACTTTAAAGAAATAAGAAAGAATCATCCTAAACATTAAGTGTCACCTCTGCCCTTGGTAGAAGTGACCAGGGAGAACGACAGTTAATCAACTTCATTGGAACAGGAGTCTGAATGAACTGAGTCTGAATGATGTGCTGCTCAGTCAGGCTGCAAATCTAGCAGCAGATAGTGAATTTACACCAGCTAATAATGTTTTTAATGGGGCAATTAAAATTATAAGAAAACAAGGAAAAGACATCTTAGGGAAATATGCATAGATTCCCTCATAAATGATTTAGTCAAAGAAAAACAACTTTCATGGGACTGTCAACTTCATCTGCATCTGTATTTGTTTTTGTTTTTAAAGTCTGTTTAGATAGTCAATGGCGGCAACTTAAAGACCAAACCAAAAGGAGACAATACATAACAATGATAAACCCTTCTACAAAAGAAATTTTACAATATTTCTGAAACAAAGACTTTCTCCTTAGTTTTTGCCTGTCATATCTATTTAACTCTGAAACAATTACTCACCTCTTTGAAAGTTAAGCACATGCTTACGTGCTTTGCTGGATCAGGAACATAGATTGTAATCTTTTTAGGTCACAGACTGTTTTACTGTGTGATGTACAGGGAGTCCTCAGACTTACGACAACGCAATTCTGAGGAACGAATTGTAAGTCGAAATGTTGTACGTCGAAACCGCTTTTCCCATAGGAATCAATGGTATAAAGTCCACAACAAAGACATGCTTCATAAAATGTACAGAGCAAAACATTTGCAGGCATGGAGTTATGAGGTACTACACAAGGTCAATGCCCACGATAAAAGGCATGTATTTCAACTCCTACAGTTTTGATCTCTGGAAGTAAAAACACTCACAAAGCTATGACTATGGAACTTGCAAGTTTCCATTTAACTCAGAAGGGATGCATGCAACTGTTCTGGCCCTGTTTTCCACAGTTCAAAAGCTAATTGTACATAACTGTAATTGTCAACAGTAGAGAAAGCTTTTAAATTTAAATTTTTAAATAGAAGGGTGATTACTAATCTATGTAGTTATTGCTTATTCTGCAATTGGCTGAAAATGTATTATAAATGTTATGAAATTAGCATAACATTTATAATACATAAAAAGATGCTTACAGTGTTTCAAAAGTTACACTCAATTCCCTGGAAAATATTTTAATGGTAGGCCACAGATATTTGACTCAAGCTCATGGTATTCCACCTATCAAGAAACTTAAGAAAATTGTTAATATAAAACTTATCATTTATTTAAGTAGCTCTTACCAGGTCATAGTATTGCGTATCAGCTTTCCAGAATTGCAACATTATTGTAACTCTCCCAGCAGTAAAAGCTGGATGCTGCCGGAGTGTGGCCTGTAAATAGTTCATGCTTAATTAATTCCCTGTAATTTTTGTTTCCCTGAAGAACAACTCAGAAAAACATTCCTTTAAGAGAGAAGAGTTTTAATTTAGGAACTCATGCAAGTTCTGTTGTAATTCTTGCGCAAACCAATTATCTCAGCAAATGGTATCTTGAACACCACACGGTAGCATGAAAAATCAGTTTTCTAAAGTTTTAATGCAATAAATGAAGACTTCCCGGAGTTTACAGAAAAGAAAAAAGATCTACAATAGGACTATCAACAGTGCCTCACCAAGTTCAGTTTTATACATCATGACTTTGCTTTGCAGTAAAAGCAAAACGTGGTTTTACTTGTTGTTCATGTCACTTTGCAATGGCGTTTGCTGAGTGGTGTGCTAAAGTGGATCCATTCTTCCCATCACTAGTTGTGGTCAGGGAATATAGAATTTGAGTTTTTACTAAATATGTAGTACATTCCAGTGGCAGCCTGCAACAGGAGCTACTGCTCAATGCACTTCCAATCTGGCTGGTCCCATGCTCCCCAGCTAAATGGGCAAGATGGGGAGGGCTGAGGCCCTTTAAACATCCCTCATTATCTTCCACTGGCAGAGACTCCACAGGCACATTTGGATGGCTAAAGGAATCTGATGAACTTTGCTCCTGTGCTTTGAGATGTGCTTTAATATCTGGAGTACATGGGATTGAAAGGGCAAAGGTAGATTGCTCAGTGTATTTTCCTTGCATGTGGGAGCAAAAGCTCTTGGTGCAGGGAGTGTACAGATTCTCCATCTACCACCCTTGTTAGAGAGGTGCCCTCCCCTGATGAGGGTTATGAAGCTCTTGTGAAGGTGGCTTCTTCTAAAATGTCTTTGTACAAATCATAGAGATATCTGGAGGGCCAAGTCCTGTAGTCTTCATTTGTACCAAACTCCATTTATGGAGTCAGTGGGAATTGTGTTTCTGTTCCAAGTATAGGATTTGGGTGAACAGAAGATGACAACATGAACACATTTAAAATGAATGGCAGTTTTGTTATGGACACCTATAAGAGCAAGAGTTGGCTCTTTATGAACACAGCAGGGCTAAACTGTGATTTGGACTACGGATACCCAATCTCACCCTTACTCAGGCTATTTCGATTTTGGGACTGAGCATGCACAAGCATTAGCAGAGATGGTAGATAGGGAGACAAAAGTTGGGCAAGGGAATGCCTGGAACTTTAGCTCCATTCCTATTTGTAAGACAACACAGCTAAGTCAGCTGCTAAAGCAGGCTGTAATCTGCACCATCCCCAAAAACATTGTGTCGCAAACAATCTCCAAATCACAGTGTCTCCCAGCGCTCCTGCTGATGTGCTGCTATTTATGAACCATCCTTCATACAAGGCTACGTGTAAAGTCCATCTAGCTCTGAGTGAAGCATGACTGCCACCTGTTCCTTTACAATCACTACACAGCACTACTTACTATCAGCCGATTACTCTGCAGAGCACTTTGGCACATAATTATGACTGATGCTCTGTCAAATCAAACATGATTTTATGCACTGGATATTAGCAATAATATCAAACAGAGACATAGAATATAATGGAGTAGAAATTTCACTCATTTTTATTAATGAGCAATCCATTTTGCTTGGTCAGATAGCAGCCTTATTGATTTGCCACTAGCCTTCCTGGCAAGATAAATTGTTTTTAACTGAAATGAACCTTAGGAAGACTGTTTTAATTGGTTGATTATGCAATTGATGGGGGAAGATCAAAACAGCTTAGCTAGCCTACTGTTGGTTAGAGAAGTAAATATACCTCTTAAGTTTATGTTTTGTTTTTGCTTATTCAAAACACACGCGCACAAATAGGCCATATCATCATCAGATTTTAGTCAGAGCAGCTTCATTGACTTCAGAGCAATGTAATTTTAAACCATATTAGGATTGACTGGTACAGAATCTGATATATGCCCCAGCCCATCACCAGTCTCTAGCTCCCAAGAACCCACACAGTTCCCCAGCAGCAGGCCCATGGCCTTTGGCACAGTGTCCAGTCTCTCTTCATGGCTCCCTGCAGTGAATCTAGCCAAGCTAGAGTCCTTCAAGAAGTTTGTAATGTAGCCCTTCAGTGTGCAATGCTCTCAGTGAGTATTTACAGTGACACAGGCAGCCTTTTTAAAATCAGCTAACCATTTATTGTTCATCTGGTATAGAGAATCTGGAAGTCCTTAGGTTAGCACAGAGAAATGAAAGTTAAAAGTATAGTCCATTCTGGTTAGCACAGAGCCCCAGCCAAGCTGTACTGAACCTCATGTTCAGGCTCTCTCTCTCTCTCTCTTTCTCTCTCTCTCCCACACAGTCTGACCTCCAGGTGAGAGCCCCAGTGCCTTCCAGAAGCCAACACTATCTCCCCGCCTCACACCATCCACTCCTTTGTTCTTGAGCTGGGGTCTGTGCCAGCTTTCCTACTCAGAGATGGGGAAATCCATCTTCCTCTGACTCGTTGACTGCTACGTGTCAATGTCCTGGTGACTGGCTTTTCTATTGTCGTCTTGGATTTTCCATTGATATGGGGTCAACCTCAGTCAGTCCTTTTAGTCCATGACCCATTCAGGTTCAGACAGCTAGACAACACATGTCCACCTCTCGATCTGAGCCTGTCCTCAAAGCAGGCTTAGTCCCTTCCCTCCATCCCAGGTAGCCATGCAAAATGTAGTGGAAACTGAGGCACACATAGGATTCAAAGATGTTACAGAAAATTTCCACTTCTTCACAGTGGCCTAAAATTTTCATCTCTTTAAAAAAAATTAGTCACCTTATTGAAGTCAGAGCAGTATTTAAACTTCACAGTTGAGAGGCAAAATGCACTCAATTTTATGATTAAATGAGCTCAAGTGAAATGAGCAAACACAGGAATACTACTACCCACACATCCTTCACTTTTTCAGAAAAAATGCAAGCCTGGATTTTCATTTTTAAATTAGGACCTGATCCCACAAAGACTTATACATATGAATAACTTTGTAAACAGGAACATTCCCATTGAACATAATGGGATGCACATGCATAAGTTGCTGATGTGCATAAGTCTTTGCAGGAGAGGTGGTGATTATGGCTTTGCAAAAAAGTAGTTTTGTTTTACGAGAGTTTCTTTTAAATTTCGCAGTAAGTTGTGCTGGGAGGGCGAGTTTCTATTCAACTCAGGCTTTGATAAAAATTTTGCTAACCTTGAACAATTGAGAGGAAACTTGGGCTTAAGCTTCAGGAAGGGGGGTGTTTTTAAATTGCTACAAGCATTTTGCACAGGCCTAGCTCCAAATGCGTAAGCAAAACATGCATCAAAATTGTAAGGAATTGCCTAAACTTATGTTTAGATTGACGTTCAAGTGAAAGAAAGCCCTAGCCAAAATTTGCAGATAGTAGCCTAAATGTTAAGAATTTAAATACGGTGGATTTTCAGAAATATTAATCACTCAACAGCTCCACTTTGACTGCAGTGAGAGCTGACAAAAGCTCAGTACTTCTGAAAATCTGCTTCATTATTTCAGCTCTGAAATATAGATTTCAGTACCTGATTTTAGGCTCCTAGCTTGTAAAGTCTTCGCCTAGTGCCTGACCTTCTGGAGCTCTGGCAGTTCATTCTGCAACTGGTAGATCAGTCCTTTCTTCCCTTGTAGTCAACTGCTACAGGGAAAAGTTCTTTTTCCCATTCTCCCATCTGACAGCAAACTGTAGGGGGGAAAAAAAGCTCTCTGCTGTTAAAATGTTGGGCAATGGAACTGGATAGTGAATCCCCCACAATAATTTAGTTGTTTTACAAGTTAGAAAAGCCCTTGCTAACATATGTATTTAGGTGGTAATTAGAGCTCTGCAAATAACTGATTTTTCATTTTGCTAGCAGTCACGACATTTTAGGAAAAAAATTCCTCTTTGTTGCATGTGGTAAAGGAAGCTGTATCCCTCACTTCCCAGCAGTGTGATTATATATTGGTGTATTCAGACCTGACCTAAACAGATCTGGCTTTCAATTTTTGGTTGCAAAAGTAACAGTTAAGTAACTAAATTAAGGATACAATACATATGAAATATTTACTACTGAGGAATCTAAATGGGGAGAAATCCCATATGTTGGTCAGTATATTAGTCACATCTTCGCCCCTGCCAAATTACAAGGAAGGGCATGCACACCAAAGTTGGGTTTTGAGGTATTGTTTATTAGGTGGCCATCTTGGTCTGGGATAACAAGGTGACCTCCATGTTGTGACAGGTTCTTCTTCCCCTATACTGAGCAAAAGGCGGGAAAGTAGAAAGAGTGGGAATCTGTTGTTGCTAAGCAACCGGTTCCTATAAAGGCAGATGTGGGGAGGGGCCAGGGGCTTGAGTCTTTGGGGGCTCAGGGGTCCAACGTTCTCTCTCTCAGTGGTATAGTACACTCTTTCACACTGGTTACTGGCCTGCAGTAGCCACTCACTAACAGAACTGTTCTTTGAGGGTTTGTTTGTTATTTTCTTTTGGGAAGCAGACCTGCGTGTGCGGACTCAGTCCGAGTAGTTAGTTCAGACTTACAACCATAGAGAACGCAGCGAGGGAGGTGAAGGTAGGATCTGAGATAGGGTTACATACCTGTCTTCTACACCTGTGATCCCCCATTGGTGTCCATTGCTGACCTCGCCAATCCGGATTCTGCAGCCTCACCATCAGCAGCACCTGAAGATGGTAGAAGACACCTTTGCCTTATCGAGTGTGTGTGCGCACATGTGTGTTTCTATTCCAAATCTCCAGAGTCCTTAATTCATCCCCTTCCCTTTAGTAAATAAAGTGTTGTTGTGAGTTTACATCTGTGTGGTGGTTTCTTTTGTTCCAGCTCTGATAGATGGGCTTAAGGGGGAACCCAGTGGGAAGTATACTGTAAGGCTCCCCAAAGTCTTCTGGTCAGATAGGCCCCCTAAAAATCCTTACAAGTATACCCAAGTGGTAATATGCTCTAATGCAACAACTTTCCGTTACATCCTAGGGAACCTACAAGTTTACCTTAGTTATGCGCTCAGCTGTAAAAAGTTATTGTAAGTTTTGGGGGAAGTATAGATGAACGAACAGAAGCTACCACTACACTGGCTGACTGAAAGAAAAGGAAGGAGTAAGTTTCACCATCATGGCTGCCCCCCTCTTGAAACCCTGGACCTTCTTTTTCCATCCTAATCCTGATAGGTATCTTGACCAGACATGGCCAGATGACATCACCAGCTCCAGCTAAACCCCAAATTCCGCCTGTGAGGTGAAACTGTCTCTTTCTCACACTCACAGAGTGTGTCCTTTTTCCCCCTACCTTATTTCTTTTCTTTCTCTTTTTGCCTTGTTTAATAGGAGTCTGTCTTAGCCAGCCAAGACTGTATATTTAGCAACACTGTTGTGAGCCTGTGACCAAAGAGGCAACTAAAATATAGTGACTTAAATAGCTTGATACTGGTACCATTTTGCTAGGTTTTAGAATGACTGGTAAGACCATGCCATGCCTGTGTTTTTCAGCAGTGAGGATGCAAGTGAAAGTCAATACCAGAGATGGAAGCTACATTTTTTATCTTCACTGTTCTTTTCTCTCCCTCTTAGAGTGTGTTTGTCTTGTTTTGTCTTCTGGGAAACAGGATCATACGTGAACCACAGCAGCAATGACTGCTGCAGCCCCTTTCAACTAACTTATTTTTTCCCCAAAAAGCACAGTTATTATCATCTTTGATACAATCTAAGGGACTTCAAACAAGGCTTTCTTTCCCCCCCTTCTAAAACCTCTCTACAGCTAAAGAGAAAGGGAACACAGGATGTTGCTAAAATGAAAGCCTTATTTAACACTTTACATTTCAAATGCTTTAACTGTTTTACTTCTTTTCTGTATCTTTAGTAAAAGATTAGAAGGATTTTTAATGGTGTGTTTGCCAGGGTTCTAAGCAGACTGAAGTCTCCTTATACCAACCCCCGAACCTAGTTTAATGTTAAACAGTGATTGTGTTATTTTAACACCTTTGACTCTTTGGGCACATTTATTCCATCATAATTAATATAACAGGACTGGACAGCTCCAGTGCCTGGTAAAGGATACATTTTGTCCTGGATACACCGAAGCCTAGATTTGTAAAGACCAAAGGCAGGTTAAGAACAGATGGCTAGTCAATGGCTTATGTAAAAATGGGCAGATAATGTTAGTCCAGTTCTTAGTGATCCAACTCATCCCAGGATTGACTGGAAGTCCTTACCATCTGCCAGCCATTTGGTGGTTTCAGTTCAGTTTAGTTAACAGGTCTCCAGACCACCATGACATCCACAATTAGCACTTCCATTAGCATTCTCAGTAAACAGCTCTAGGAAGAACTTTACAGAACATGGAGACTCATTCTGAAAGGAACTCCTCTGCAATTCAGGGTCAGTGACGATTGTTAGAGCAGCATGAGAAGCTTGTACTGATACAGCCTATGTTTTATTTCTTCCACCAATAGAGATTACTTTGATCTATAGGGCTGTCTATTCAGCATCCTTAATTCACACAAAATGTACTTTTAAAAATAATATTCCCTATTAATTTTGCCAGGAATATCAATCAGCTTCCAGTGGGAACACTTTCTGGGCCTTTACGGAAAATTTTACACCATTGCATTAGTTGGAATTATCTGAAGTACATAATGATGCGCAGAATTTATATTATCACCATCATCCTCTCAAGTGGTGAGACCTTCCCAGTTACAACACCCCCATTTCAAAGGCATTTAGATTCAAGATTTATAGTGGATTTTTCAAATGTATCTGAAATTTATTCTTGATCAGTGCCACATTTTCATGGCTCCAGTTTTACTGCCGATAGTGGATACGCTGAAGTCACCAGTGCCAAGGATTTAATAGCTTGTCAGTTAGGCTTGACAGCAATTTATCTTCTGTCAGCCATTTCTTAATTTCTTCCTTTATTTTCTGCCTTAACTGAGAAACATTAATTTTCTGTAATCAATTGTATAGAAATCCTTACCTGTTCAAGTCACGTTAATAAAAGGGCTGGAGTGGAAAGACACTCTATTGTTGTAAAGGAATATTTTCAAAACTTTTTGGACATGAAGTCCAATATATATGAAGATTTATGCCTCAGTTACACTTGATTTTCATGTTAAATAAGCTTTAAAGTCATTTCGCATACATCACCCATACACAGAACTGGTTTTCATCAAAATGGGGAAATGATTGCCTGTGATGGCAATGGCCCAATGCAATATTTCCTGATCTCTAAAGGGGGAAGCTTTGACAAGTTAACAATGCACTGCTCTTAGAAAGTCACTACTGCCATCATAAAATAATTATAATGGACTAAAAAGTAACACACGCCCACAGTATATTGAGCATGAGGATATCCGCTATTGCTTTATGAAATAGGTCTACAATGTTTTCAATTTTGATTTTACAGAAAAATACAGAAATAAATATGTCATTAAAACATACTTCTGAGTCAGGAAGAGGGTTTAGTAAAATACCTCATTATCAAGCAAACATCAATGACTAAATTGCTCTTCAGAGAGGAGTAGAAATAGCACAAGGTAAGTCTCAGACCACTTAACAGCAACAGAGATGTGGGGCTGTGAAGATTATACAGCAAATTGCACATATCAGTGGATCTTGGCCTATGCATACCATGAACAGACAGACTTTTTCAGCCCTGTCTAACAATTTCTGACAGACTTTTTTATCTAAATCTTTATTTAAACCCGCTTTGGGATAATTCCACAAAGATACTGGAATATACATTTCTTTGTAATGAACACTGTTCAGAATATGCTCCTGTCTAGCCAAACATAGCATTTTCTCAGCAATGATATAAACTCAAACTACGTTAATATTGATGGAGCAGGTCCTTGAAATGTACATATTTTAGGAAAGAAATATTTACAAAATAGAAAAACCTAATACAGATTGCTTGTCAATTATTCACCATCACTGTGTTAATTGATTGTTATATTATTATTGGGACTTTTCTCTTCTGCAGTAAGGCTCTTACCATATCCTTTTGGTCCTCTCTAGAGGATCTTGGAATTTTTTTTCTCTCCATCCCCAGTGCTATGATCTCTGCCCATGCTTCGATTATATCTTGCCTTGACTATTACAGCTTCCATCTGACTACTGAATTTTCACTTTGCACTCCTCCAGACCATTCAAATTTCCAATGCTTTTAAAAGCTGCCTCTCATAGGTCTTAGAGTTAGTCTTTCCCTCTCTTTGAATCCCTTCTCTGGCTTCCAGATCTGCTTCAAGCTTCTTGTCATCCCCTTCAGAGCTCTGCACAGTTGCACACCCCACTCATGGCCTTCATTCACCCCAAACATCTTTTAATTGCTCTGGCCTGGATTTCAACTGCTGATAAGTATGTGTATGGAAAAAGAGTGTTTTCATCTCCTTAGCATGTAACTGAAAGCTTCATTAAGATTGCTGGAAACCATGCAACAAAACCCCAGTATAATTGAAGATAAAGAGGAAACAGAAGTTCTACTTCGAAATAAAGATTGGGACTACAATTGAAATAGAGAACTCAGGTCAACAAACTGACTATTAGGTTAAGTAAAAGACAAATCCATAAATGTACAATTCATTATTAGAATGGTATATGCAATGTAAATATGCTTTTGTGAAGGTCTAAATGGTAACTGTGTTGTATCTATCAGTGCTCTTAGTGTAATGAGCTGGTGCCCTTTGAATATGCTCCGTGTTACATTCTTCCTTGTTTTCGGCGTTTAAGGCGTAACATATTATTAGTTGATCTGTTAATGTAAGAAGAACATTGGGGCTAATTACATGAAAGATGGTAACTCACTGGAAAATAAGATACTAAAGCCAGCAATTGTTCATTTCACACTCCCAGCACATTCCAGGTTGGCATCTCTTGAGGAGCAATTAGCTTTGTTAGGGCAACTGAATTCAAAACACATAGAGATGTCATTTCCTCTACATTAAGAATAATAATTAATAAAGTATAGCAAGTTGTCACGAACTATCCAATTACTGAAACATTCCTTTTCTCCAAAAGCTCAGGGTAAGGTTTTCACAACATTAAGGTAGCAGAAGAAAATATTATATTGTCTCTTAAAAGGGAAGCAAAAACCACATCTCTGGTTTGGTTCTATAGGCATGTAACTACTGTTACAATAGTAATACAAGATTTATTTCTACAGTGCAAAAATTGCCATCAGATTAAAAACAGTCAGGGACTAAAGCTTTATATTATATTCTGCCTTCAAAAAGCACATTAATTGTAATTACAAGTATGATGACAAACTGTTTTTGTCGCACTACATAATTAACAAGGTATGCATTGTAATTATAATATAGCAATAGTGTGTCTTAGTAAGGGATAACTTCCCACCACAGGAAACTTCCTGTAAGAATTCTATTATTTTTGGTAGATATTTATGAAAAGTGAACTTACTTAGAGGCCCAAATACTGCCAGGTTTTCCTTATCTAGCTTAGATAGTTCCAATACCCATCACCATGGTACCTGGGTGCATATACCTTGTCTATACCTTCTTATATATTAATTCTATTTACAGAGAGAATGGGATAGATTTCTAAGCCACACAAGCTAGTTCAGCACTAAATCCCCATTACTGTATTTTCAAATAAAAGTCAACTGAAGAAATTAGTACTGGAGCATTAACAACCCAGTTTAAAATTGTAAAATGAGAATTCCTTCACAGTAAGAAAAGATGTCTGCAAAAAACTTTCACCACAAAATCTGAAGGAGTCTGTTTTCAGCATGAAAGACAATAAAAAAAGCAGTTGGGTTTCTTGCCAACTTTTCACAGGTCTAGAAAGGATCTGTTGAAACCTCTCTTTCTCAGAATAGGATGATTCTTTAAGGTGGCCTTTTCTTACTCATTTGGGTTTTCATGCAGGTTCAATAAAAAAAAAAATCACAGGGTACAAGGAGGGCTTAATTATATAACTGGGAGGCAGGAGTCCAGGACAGTAATCCCAAAACTGTTGCAGTGTGAGTGATGAACCTCTCAATCTGAAACATTTTTTGGAAAAAAAAAAACAGTTGCTGAAACATCTAATTTAAATATTTTTGAACTGGAACATTTTATTTTTTCAAGACAAATGAATTTTCATTTTGAAACAGTTGTGGAAGCAGAGAAAGAACTGTCATGCATTGCATCCCCTTCCTGTCAGTTCTTTCTCTGCTTCCACACATTAGTAACTGTAGACTAAAAAAACCCTTTTTCCCCTCCTCGAGTTTTGGTTTGAGAACATTTCAACTTTTTGCTCTGATTTAGGACAAGAACTTTTTTTTTTTTTTTTGACATCTCAAAAAAATTGTGTGGGATGGGAAAACTGTTTCTTACCCAGCTGTAGCAATAGTTCCATGACAAGATAGTTTAAAGTTGATGAGAGTGACATGGGTGATACTGAACAGGGGAATATATTGCATCAGGATCAAATCTAGTGCTCATTCAAGTCAACGGAAAGGCTCCCAACTGACTTGAATGGATGCTGGATCAGGCTCATTAGACTAAAAAAGTATTTCTGCCAAGGAAGTAGGAGCTGGCAGTCTGCTTTACTTGTTTAGACTCTGCTTGCTACAGTGTACACATACATAGTGAGAATTTAATGACTCTCTATGGTCCTCATCACCATATATAAGTAGATAGAATGGAAAGCAGGCAACTCAGTGGCAATGACAATGTTTATAGAACCCAGTTTCTTCCCTTCCCACATTTTAACCAGGGTTTAAGAGCACAGAAGCTAAATAAATGCAAGAAATAGGTAGCAATTTCATTGCACTCCTGGATAATCCAGTAGTAAATATCTTTCGATTGCACGAGTCATTACCTCTACTAATAAAACTTTTTCAATGAACTTTTCTTCTGTTCATAGGATTTTGAGTACCATATCACAGGGGAATCAAATTCACTGCATATTTAGAAGAGTTAAAATATTTATGCCAGATCTCTCTCTCTCATCTCAAACATCGCATAATGTAAACTACAGTGGTATAATCATGAATATTTATATATCGTTCAGCTGGGGAAATTGATGTAAATTAAACAACTTTAAATGTGGGTAAAATTTGCTTAGAACCCATCTCTTTCTAAAACTATTCCTAATGTGGTGTTTATTACTTGAGCATGACCTCCTGGAGAGAGCAGGGGCATGTTGTCACATGTCAACACTTGACTATTTGTATTGTCCCAGTATTTGACATCTGGAGCCTGGTAGCTCATTTGCATGTATGCTGCAAATAAAGTCACTCAGTTAAAGGCCTTAAGAAGTACAGCTGGCAAGCATGAGGACATTAGCAATGACAGAGAACACAGTCATGGTTACCTCATTCAGTGCAAGTCAGAAAACATCTTGAAAAGCACTGGATGTTAGAAAAAGGTAAAAAATGTTCAACCATTCCAAATAGCAGTGAAACTACCTTTTAGGCAGATGAAAGAAATATTGCAGTGTTTTCCTTCAGAATAACAGCGAGATCTCACAAAGCCTTCAAAGAAAACCTGCATTTTCAGTCATTTCTATGATTTTGGAAGATGTACATCTTTATTAAAATATAACAATTCGGTAAAATAGTGAGTGACTTGCACCAGAGGCCTGCAGAGCTGAAGTGTATGGGCCAGACAGCACCCGCCCATGCCTCTGTGTAGGGGTGTTTGTAGCTGAAATTCTGTTGACAGCCATGGAATTAAACCCCAAGAGAGGAAAGTTTTACATTCTAGCCAGGGTCCATAGGAGCACTTTGAGTGCTGGGGCAGCCACAATGCTGAACCCTTGTCTCTCAACAATACTGCTACAATCCAGGGAATGAAGAGTGAGAATGAAGACTCTCAGCACTGTAAGCACAGCAAAGCTCTCATAACCATGCAGGTTATCAAACTCTAAGCAGGATCACCATATTTCTGCTACTTTACAGTACAATTGGCCCTCCAGACCCCTGGGAACAGAACATCCAGTTCCTCTCCAATCTGTTTATAGCAGTGAATAGAGGGACCTAGTATAGGAAGATTCTACTGCAGGTCCCCAATGTGTATTCTGAGTTTCATCCCAGTATAAGTCTTTCACAGAAATTGATATCAAAGGGAATTTCACAGCAGAGGTAGACTGCTCTTAGAAACAGAATACAGGATAATTTGTCTGGAAGGCATGTTGACTCAGAGAGTAGCAAAGACATGGATGAAAACCTGAGGCAAGTGAAATGATCCCTGAATTTGTACTGTTTACTGGTTGCTAAGGGGGAAATCCTGCTCCCATCTTCTGTGGCTGTTTAAAGACTGAACACAGAGGAAGAGATGTGGGTCCACTGTCTTGAAGCAATAAAAGTACATGGAGCGCCCTGTGCAATATGCTCCTTTTGCCCTAGACCACAAGTTATTTAAGGGGACGGGAGAAGATTGGAGAGGGCCATGGGAGGAATACGATGGCTGTGGGCCAAACTCCCCTGCAGCAGGGTATTTAACAGCCGTGAAGTTTGCAGTTCTGTTCTCACTCCTTAGCGTAAAGAGAATTACTTGCTGGACTGTAGCAAAATTTGCATGTTCACAGTCTATTTATAATCATTTGGCCCTTAAGGTCTAGACATTCTTCTTCAGCGCCCCTGTATTCTATTTGTAAGTGATCAGGGATCAGGGAAGGCAAGATGGCTCCTTTCTATTTTTTAAAATGGGGGGAGGTATATATTATGGGGACCCACTCAGTACAGTTTGATTTGCTGCTCTCATAAGCCCCTGTGGCCTAGGTGATACAATTTCGATTTCTAAAACTTATCAGTGATGCACCAAGTGTCATCCATAAGGGGTCAATCCAGTAGGCAAGTAAAACTCCAGCAAGTCTCAGTGCCTGGCAGCTCAGGGAGCAAGAGATAAACTCATCTAGAGCAGGTTGAAAGTTGTTCATTAAACTGTTTTCAGCAAACCAAGTTCACTAAAAAGTTTATGCGTTCATCAGAAATGTTTGGCTTTTATTAACCAGGAACACTGATTAACAAAAATGCAAAACATTTCCAAGGAAAACAGTGGCAAAAGTTAATAGTGTTAGTTCATCAATCATCCCCCACCCCTCAAGAAAAATGTTTCCTGACCAGCTCTATTCTAATCATTATATTGTCTATTCATTATAATCTGTATAATCTATTCATTATATTGTCACTTGACTGACAGAACAAGGTCCTACTGTATTCATAGTAATTGCCTTCTGCATTCTTATTAAAAAAGAACTGCTCCTGTTTCAGCATCACTTTTCCTACATAATTTTACCCCTTTGTGCTTTTTTTAAAAAAAGGGAATTTTCACTCCACTAAACAAAGACACCAGAGCCAGAGCCAGCCTGATCACTTGTGTGCCAACTCTACTGAGCCCAGAAGGTGCATTTCATAGCAGAGCATCTGCTTCCAATTTTGCACAGGACTCCACAGAATGTTGCATTCTACTCAACAGAAGTTTTCTTTGCACAACAGAAAGAAACACACCATGAACAATACTGAGGATATCACTCGCTTGTATCAGGAAACACCAACCAGAAGTAATTCTTAGTTCCCTGAGAAAATGTCCAATGGGGCTGTAATGGGGACTGCAATTTCCTTCACAAGGTTGCCAGATGGTGCAAAGAATGCAAACAAATGGCATTAGTTTGTCTATAAGGCTAAAGTACATTTATTCTATCTATGGTCCATAAACTTCTAGTGATGCTGTCTGTACCTGATATTTTAAAGTATTCTTTATACTGAGACATTTGTCTACACTACTCTTCTCTCTCCAAATGTCCCACAGGCTCCTTCTACACAAGAGGATTTAACTGTCTGTTATTGAACCTGTTGTAATGAAATGGTTTGGGTATGTAGAGTTCTACGCATTCTCACTACCTTTTTTTTATTTGAAAAGAACTGTTGCAGGATAGCCCTGTAGCCATGTGTGACTGGGGGTCTCAGTGGGGGCCAGCTGAGGTCACACAATTAGGGTGAACTGTAAAGAATAGGGCAGACAAACCCCAAAGCTGCTGGATAATTCAATACTTAGATTTACCAAGCCAACATAAAAACAGCTTCTTAATTACTTTACTGGTTACTCAGAAGTTCAAGCAGTTCCCTTAAAGCAGTGGTTCCCAAACTTTAACAACCTGTGAACCCCTTTCACTAAAATGTCAAGTCTCGCGAACCCCCTCCTAAAAATGAATATTTCCAGGGATTTTCTCCTTTACCTGAGTATAAATTATAAAAAGCAGTGATATTGGAAATATAAAATTTGTTTTTATGACATGCTTATTAAATAATAATTAATAATAAATATTGTGTATCATTGAAGTATTTTTATTACATTCTGAATGGGTTACTGGAATGGAAGGAAGTTACCTAGGGAGGTGGTGGAATCTCCTTCCTTAGAGGTTTTTAAGGTCAGGCTTGACAAAGCCCTGGCTGGAATGATTTAGTTGGGGGTTGGTCCTGCTTTGAGCAGGGGTTGGACTAGATGACCTCTTGAGGTCCCTTCCAACCCTGATATTCTATGAAAATAGCAACACTCTTCTAAGATCTCTCTTTCGTAGCTTGTATCACTTTGAATAAGCCTGTTATAAGACAAGGCTCCTATGTTTCATCAAGGAGTATCAGATGTGAAATAACATGAAGGTATTTAAGAAGCCAACTCAAAGAGATCCTCCTACACAAGCATTCAGGTCTTGAGCAGTCCAGGCAAACAACGCACATTACAACAAAGCTTAAACTTGTTCTTCATAATAATTTTAAAAACAATACTAGCTGCCCATTTAATTTTAAAAATAACAAAAAATATCCACCTCCCTTTCCATTTCTTATAAGAAGTCTTGAAGTTTAAACCTCTTCAGTGTGATAGATAAGCTTGCTTTGATCTGCTTAGCTCTTGGAAGTCCAGGGGTTCCGGGGCTGCTGGCCCCATGCTGCTCGGGGTCCCTAGAGACAGCTTGTTCACCATTAGGGATTTTTTTTCCCTGAGAACCCCCTATAACATTTTGCAAACCCCCAGGGGTTCACAAACCCCAGTTTGGGAACCATTGCCTTAAAGTGATCCAGCATCAGGCCTCCATCTAGGTACCTAAGTCAAATATGATGATTTCTGAAAATCTCATTTCATCATATAAAAGAAAAGTTTTTACCAATCCCAAAGGATTGGGCACATTACCTCCCAAGTTATTGAACATTCAGGAACATTCCAAATACACGCTTTCAACCAATTCTTATTAACTAAACAAAAATGTATTACAAAACAAAAGAGAGAGAGTATGGTTAAAACAGGGGTAGGCAACCTATGGCACCCGTGCCGAAGGCGGCGCACGAGCTGATTTTCAGTGGCACTCTTACTGCCCGGGTCCTAACCACCGGTCCGGGGGGCTCTGCATTTTAATTTAATTTTAAATGAAGCTTCTTAAACATTTTAAAAACCTTATTTACTTTACATACAACAATAGTTTAGTTATATATTATAGACTTATAGAAAGAGACTTTCTAAAAATGTTAAAATGTATTACTGGCACGTGAAACCTTAAATTAGAATGAATAAATGAAGACTCGGCAGTGACAGACCTGCGGGTGGCTATATTACAACAGAAAAACTTCAAAAACAGACTCCAACGAGACTGCTGAGCTGGAATTGATATGCAAACTAGACACAATCAACTCCGGTTTGAATAAGGACTGGGAATGGCTGAGCCATTACAAACATTGAATCTATCTCCCCTTGTAAGTATTCTCACACTTCTTATCAAACTGTCTGTACTGGGCTATCTTGATTATCACTTCAAAAGTTTTTTTTTCTCTTAATTAATTGGCCTCTCAGAGTTGGTAAGACAACTCCCACCTGTTTATGCTCTCTGTATGTGTGTATATATTTCTCCTCAATATATGTTCCATTCTATATGCATCCGAAGAAGTGGGCTGTAGTCCACGAAAGCTTATGCTCTAATAAATTTGTTAGTCTCTAAGGTGCCACAAGTACTCCTATTCTTCTTTTTGCCACTTCTGAAAGGTTGCCAACCTCTGGGTTAAAAGATTAATATAGATATAGACATGAGTTTAATTCTTGAGGTTCAGATACATAGCAGAGATGGTGAGCTTTGTAGCTGAAAAGAGTTCTTTCAGAAATATTTCATAGGTTATAGTCCAATGTCCAAATATCATATTCAGGGAGTAACAGCATAACTGGGACCTCAGTCTTTCAACTCAGACTTCCCCAGATGAAGTTTAAGTAGCTCTGAGATGACAGAATCAGGACCCAAGGATCTTTTATATAATTTTATGCTCTCTTCGATAAGTTGGAGTTCCTTCAGGAACAAAAGGTAATTAGGATGACTTTGAAGGAGGTCCATCACCGATACTTAGCTATACGAATTAACATAAGGAAATTGGCTTGTTCCTCCACCATTCACAGATGATTTGCTATACATTTCAAAGAGATGAATACAGAGATATTCCATGTTTACAATTCATTTAAATGCTAGGATGTTCTTTTGATCTCTGAATTATCAGAATACAGCATAGACAGGGACTGTTGATTACATTGTCTACCCTACTCATACATATGTAAATACACAAAAAACACAATCATTACCTCCCCATGTGTCTTTAAGGGTCGAATTTGAGTCATTTATTTTGAAGGATGTTTAACCCTTTCTAGCCATGCATCAAAGCATGCTAGCACTAATCTAAAACAGTGGCAATATGTAACTATCCCATAGATCCCCAGTGCAGTTTCCAGAAGGAGTGGATTCTGGGGGATTTTGAGGGGCCAGTGATGCCCTTGTGGGATAATAGCAGATGACTGGTGGAATCACTTCAGTTTTTACACATTAACATTGGCACTAACGTTTCAGATGGAAATGGTATAGACGAGTGGTGGGAAACCTGTGGCCTGTCAGGGTAATCCGCTGATGGGCCACCAGACTGTTTGTTTACATTTGCATGGCCACACACAGCTCCCAGTGGCTGCAGTTTGCCGTTCCCACCCAATGGGAGCTGCAAGAAGTAGTGCGGGCCTGGCCACATTCGGTCCGCAGGTTGCCCACCTCTGGTATAGACTGAACTTGTTCTTAAGTCTGCTGAAAACCCAGTACTCTTAAGAACCAGATGGACTGGTGAACTATTTTACACACAATTAGAAACTTACCACTGTAAGAAAGTTTTCATCAGGTAGAGAAGGCTATTTTTGCTATTTCCTGGTTCACTCTGCCTGCAGTAGCAACACTGAGCACATTATTGTGGTAGCATTGAGCACACAATGTGCTTACAGATGGTCTGAGTAAGATTAGACAACAGGAAAGTTACTGCCAGCAGTCACCCAAATCTCTATGTTAGTACTCTGTCCATTACTACTGTAACCTGGGGGTGCCCAGGGCAGACCTTACTGAAAATGCCAAGGACAGGGCAGGCTGCAAAAGGGAGAGCAGATAACCACCAGTTTGGGAGTAACACTATAACAATCTCACCAGGGAGTCACAGACAATCCCCTCAGACTCACCAAACTGGACTTAGTGATAATGCTCACTTATACCAAAATCACAACATATTTAGGTTGCTTCCAGTCTCAAGAGACCAGTCACTTACCCCAGATCAATAGGTACTCTAGATCCTATATTGAAGACAACACCTGTAGTCAATCATGTAATAATCTATCTAAAGATTTATTAACTAGGTTAAAGCAAGTAAACATATTACACAAATGAGTTACCACCTAAATCCTAAGAGTGAAATGAGCTGTAGTGATCTGTCTGATCAAAACGTCTTTCAGGGCAGACAATCTCTGGCTTCTGTTTAGAATCTCTGGCCCTTAAAAGTTCAAACATTCAAAAGACGATGTTTCTTGTTGTCAGGGATTTTCATTCCCTTCCCCCAGAGTTCAAGATGAGGGGATGAGTTTAGGAGCATTTCTTCCCTTCATGAGTGTGGGCGGAGCAAACAGCAAAGTTTTTGACCTCTGATTTTCCATAATGGCCTGTCTGGTGTCTATGGGCCTTCTATTGTTAGGCAGGAGAGAACACCTCCTGTAGCCAACTAGTATTTCACACTTGGTATTGTTCTCTTCAGACAGTGGGGATTTACAGTTTCAGAGCAAACAATTAATTATTATCTTATAACAGGGGATATAGATATCAGTGAGATTAAGACTTTCAGCAACATACAAGCATTTCATAGAGTCAAAACACTAAATACATTCTTATAAGACTAATACCTATTTTGAGCAAAACTAACATACAGGTGACCTGGTCTGGTCATGGCTATGAGGTTGTCAGTTCTTAGCTAATGCCTGCAGCCTGGGCAATAGCTGGCATCTGGCTGCCAGTGTCACAATCAGCATCCTACATCTGTTCACTGAAATAGGCTAGGGTGTTGAAATATCAATTTGAAAATTCAGGGGTACAACAGAGACTATTGTAATTGACTGAAATAGCTCCATTCCTAACTAGATGAACTTCATGTTCATTCATGTGCAACATGCATTTATCAGAATCAACACAGCACCAGTGCCTTCACCAATAGCACTCTGAAGAAAACAGAGTGATTCAGAATACCACTGTGGAAACTCATACTGCTCTAGAGTTACTTTCCCAGTCCAACATATTTTCAAGCATGTGGCTTGAACCCCAAAATCTTCATAAAAATACAGGATATACACAAAAAGAACAGGAGTACTTGTGGCACCTTAGAGACTAACAAATTTATTAGAGCATAAGCTTTCATGGGCTACTGCCCACTTCTTTGGATGCATATAGAGTGGAACATATATTGAGGAGATATATATACACACATACAGAGAGCATGAACAGATGGGAGTTGTCTTACCAACTCTGAGAGGCCAATTAAGTAAGAGAAAAAAAAATTTTTTTAAGTGATAATCAAGCTAGCCCAGTACAGACAGTTTGATAAGTAGGATTGTAGTTTCCTCAGGAAGTCAGTGGTGTCTCGAAGATAGCTGGGAGTGCTGGTAGCGTAGGGTCTGAGGATGGTTGCATAAATACCACCCTATACCATAAACCTACTGACCGCTACACTTACCTGCATGCCTCCAGCTTCCATCCAGGACACACCACATGATCCATTGTCTACAGCCAAGCTCTAAGATATAACCGCATTTGCTCCAATCCCTCAGATAGAGACAAGCACCTACAAGATCTCTATCAAGCATTCTTAAAACTACAATACCCACCTGCTGAAGTGAAAAAACAGATTGACGAGTACCCAGAAGTCACCTCCTACAAGACAGGCCCAACAAAGAAAATAACAGAACATCACTAGCTGTCACCTTCAGCCCACAACTAAAACCTCTCCAGTGCATCATCAGAGATCTACAACCTATCCTGAAAGATGATCCTTTACTCTCACAGATCTTGGGAGACAGACCTGTCCTCACTTACAGACAACCCCACAACCTAAAGCAAATACTCACCAGCAACCACACATCACTGAACAAAAACACTGACCCAGGAACCTATCCTTATAACAAAACCCGATGCCAACTCTGTCCACATATCTATTCAAGTGACATCATCATAGGACCTAATCACATCAGCCATACCATCAGGGGCTCGTTCACCTGCACATCTACCAATGTGATATATGCCATCATGTGCCAGCAATGCCCCTCTGCCAGGTACATTGGCCAAACCGGACAGTCTCTACGCAAAAGAATTAATGGACACAAATCTGACATCAGGAATCATAATACTCAAAAACCAGTGGGAGAACACTTTAACCTGTCTGGCCATTCAATGACAGACCTGCGGGTGGCTATCTTACAACAGAAAAACTTCAAAAACAGACTCCAACGAGAGACTGCTGAGCTGGAATTGATATGCAAACTAGATACAATCAACTCAGGATTGAATAAGGACTGGGAATGGCTGAGCCATTACAAACATTGAATATATCTCCCCTTGTAAGTATTCTCACACTTCTTATCAAACTGTCTGTACTGGGCTAGCTTGATTATCACTTCAAAAATTTTTTTTCTCTTACTTAATTGGCCTCTCAGAGCTGGTAAGACAACTTCCACCTGTTCATGCTCTCTGTATGTGTGTATATATATCTCCTCAATGTATGTTCCACTCTATATGAATCCGAAGAAGTGGGCTGTAGCCCACGAAAGCTTATGCTCTAATAAATTTGTTAGTCTCTAAGGTGCCACAAGTACTCCCGTTCTTTTTGCGGATACAGACTAACACAGCTGCTACTCTGAAACAGGATATACAGTATTTAACAAAAATAAGAAATAAAAAATAACTGTGCAGTAGAAATCCCCTATCCCCACATAAACAAACTTATTATATTGCTAACCATATAAAGAATGCAAGCTGTTGAATTACGATATATAAAGAGTAAAAGGGAACCCCCATATTTGTTCCAATGATCCAGGACTCAGATTCTGAAACATGAGGGTCTTGGTGGGAAATCCATATTCTGCCACTCAATACTTTAAAAAGCACTTAGACCATTAAGTGTTTTCTCTGAGTAAATGCTTATTTGACTGTCCAAATGTAGTAGTTAGACTGCTTATTAAAGATGTCCGTATTTGGAAGCAGAGACCCTGGGGACAGATTTTCCAAAGAGCTCAACTCTTATCTAGGTACCTCAGGAAGTTTTTTTGTTTGTTTGTTTTTTAAATCTAGCCATAGGTGTCACAAGGGAAATTGCTGGGTGATTAACACATTTGAAAAGCTGAGTTTTATTTAGGTGCTTGAAAGGCTTTTGTGGTTGATGAGCATTTAGTGGCATGGCTACCTGCAAAGTTCAAAACCAGGCTCAAACCTAACCCCCCTTCCATCTACACACAAATTGTGCTAATTCAGGTCTCAGACTCAGGGTCCCAGGACCACATGGAGATGGAGGGTCCAAGCCTGAATCAAGCCAGGACCCGGGGTTCAAGCCATATTGCTTTGCAGCGTAAACACAGATCCACTTGACTTGTGCTCTGAGAGTCCACCATAAATGTTCCATAATCCCAAAGACTGATTTTCTTTGTCCTCTGAGCTACTATCAGATGCCTAGACTCGAAGGAAGGGGAATGAAACCCCACAATGGAAGGTATTTTGGAGAGGAAACATAGGTGAGGACATGGCATATTTAAAGAAAATGAGTGATGAAGACAAAATATTCTGATTTACCCTCATAACATGAAAAGGGACATTCCAATGACACTGAAAAGCAAGAAGTTTAAAAAATGAGATATACACTACTTGTGATCCATCTGTGCACCTCACTGACATGAACTATTCAAGCCAAGAGCTTAATAGAACTTAGAACAAGAAGGAGTAGACTTTATCTGAATAAGAACATTCAGTTACACTAGATAAGATAAAAAAATATATAAAGGTAAATAAACCCTCATGCTTCAGGGCATAAGGCAACCAATGCCTGGGATTAGGAAGAGATGTTTCATGTGAGGTCATTCCAAAACTGTCCATTCCAAGGTGAAAAATATCAAGATACGCTGAATGTGGCCTTGTGTAAATCCCCCAGATAAGTGATTAAAATTATTTCTCAAGTTAGTGAATTTTTCTTGATTTTTGGATCCTTGATATTGAACATGTCAAGAAGTAAATAATACTGCCCAAAGAGACATAGTATAAGTACAAGCCATCCTGTATTAGTGTAGCTTGATTTTTCATTTAAAAAATAAAAGGTAGAATTAGTGAAACCTATGTAACTCAGAGTGTTGGAAAACTTAAAATCAGCATTTCACCTCAAAGTTGCTAATATGAATATTGTCCAGTTCAGAAGTGACGACTTGTTAAGATGAGATAGCTGTCAGAAATCAGTGGTCGTCTCAGTCCAATTCCTAAGGGATAGGTGTCCATGAGCATTGGCCTGCTAAACCCAGGGTTGTGAGTTCAATCCTTGAGGGGGCCACTTAGGGATCTGGGGCAAAAATCACTACTTGGTCCTGCTAGTGAAGGCAGGGGGCTGGACTCAATGACCTTTCAGGGTCCCTTCCAGCTCTAGGAGATAGGTATATCTCCATATATATATATATATCGAATGGCTACCACATTTGGCTTTGACCACTGCTGGCCATTTCAGGACCTAGGTCATGGACTGTATTATCATTATCCTCTTGCTGTCCCAGAGGTAGTCTCTCCAGATCATGTTAAATGTTAGCCTTATTACAGTCACGTGGGGGAAGGTTTTAACAGTGTGTGGAAATCCATGTCCCCACTACCTGCTTTGTAGATAAACACAACACTTCAGTTTCTAGTATGGCCCATCTGGCAGTGTTCATGAGCACTGAATTCACTTTATTTATTAACTTTAAAACCGCTATTGCTTTCCTTTATCATAGCTGCAGTAGATATGGCTGAAATAATTTTCTTGTTTTTTACATCTGAGCCTAACCTCCTAAGGTCAGAAAACCAGCCACTTGGGGTTTCCAAAATACTTTTGTTATCATCAGGTTTGCATAATGCATAGTTGTTGCACTTAAGGCAAACATTTAAGTTTCCAGAAGGCCAGCAACTTTTAATCAAGAAAGTAAGCAGGACTAAACTTATTTTTAAAGTTGTTTTCATTAAGAACCTAAACCTGAGTTTGATAATGCTGGCATTGAGCTTAAAATTAATAATTGAGTTCACTAAACCTTTCTGTGACAGCAAATAGTACATCTTGTCCAAGCCAAAGGATGTTTGTGTGGGGAAAAAAAGTGTGCTATAATATAATTAGAGCATAAGACAGACGACTCTATGATAGTGCTGGAAAGAATGGTCAAAGATTATGGAGACAGCATGTACTATGTAATCTGCTTACAGAGTTCACTCTATTTTACAAAAATGCTCCTGAAGTGATTGTGGTTTACTCTCTAAAAAGGAGAGAGAAAGAACTCACTAGATTAAAGAAATTCATGATGGTACCAACCACTTAAATACATTTTTAAAGGAGGTAAAGTGAAGTTACTCAACCATTATGCATTTTAAAATTAAAAAGAAGCAATGCAGAAGGCCTTCTGCATGCTGAAAGTTTTACACTCATTTGATTAATCAGTTTAATTCTTAGGTCTTTTGCAAGCAGCTTATTTCTGTCACTAAAACAATATAATGATGTTGACTGTCATATGTAGCTTGAGTATTTGTATTATTGTTTTGCTACAATGATTATTAGCGATTCCTTAGGGATGAGAAATGTGATATATGGAAAATGAGTAATTCTTTCATATGTGTTACAATGATTTAAAAAAAATTAGAGTAAGTGGATTTTTGAAGTTTGAATGTAAAAGGTGTCTAAACAGACTTGTGGCTTAAAAAGAATATTTACTTAGTTTTCTTGACAACTTCTGTAGTGTTGTGAAATTCCATGAGCAACATGATGAACTTGCTATTACAGTGCTCTCTCTGTACTGCTTTGCATACATTTGCTAGAATTATGCTAGGGGCTATAAAAGCTGAGCCTCCATACAAACACCTTTTCTAAAGGGTGATCATTGGTTATCTTGATTTCTAAACTAGAGTAAGATGTTTTTGCAGTGGATGTGATGACATCGTGAGCCTACAGAATTCATTGGGCAGAGGGTGGGGGGGATCAGGGCTCGGGGCGGGGGGGGGGGGGGGTCAGGGCTCAGGGGAGAGGGCTGGGTGACTGCCCCCCTAAGAACTCCCAACCCCCCTGCTCCTTGTCCCCTGACTACCCCCTCCTGGGACCCTTGCCCCCAACTGCCCCCCAGGACACCACCCCCTATCTAAGCCTCCCTGTTCCTTGTCCCCTGACTGGACCCTACCCCCTACCTGTCCCCTGACTGCCCCGACCCTTATTCACACCCCCACCACCAGCCAGACCCCCGGGACTCCCATACCTATCCAACCACTCCCTGTCCCCTGACAGGATCCCCAGAACTCCCGACTCATACAACCCCCCCCCAGCTCCTTGTCCCCTGACCACCCCCTCCAGAGACTCCCCACCCTAACTGCCCCCCCAGGACCCTCCTTGCTCCCTGTCCCTGACCCCTATCTACCCTCCACCCCCTGACAGACCCCGGGACTCCGATGCCCCATCCAACCCACCCTGCTCCCTGTCCCCTGACTGCCCCCTTATCTAAACCCCCCTTCCCCCGGCCCCGGATCCCTTACCATGAGGCTCCACGCAAAGCCAGATACGCTGTCCCACGGGAGCGCACAGCCCCGCCCCTCAGAGCACTGTGTGTGCGGCAGCAGGGCTCCAGGGGAGGGGAGAAGAGGGGGGAGGGACTGGCAGCCTGCTGCTCTCGGCCCGGCACTCTGGCCCAGGAGCGCGGATCCCGTGGCTTGCTGTGCCGGGAGAGTGGGGCCATTTGCCCCACCCTGTGTGCACGGCTATGCTTCTGCTCCCTGCCCCCATGGGGGGAGCGGAGGGCAGAGGAGAGCAGACCGGGCTGGGCAGGATTTTTAATGGCACGCTGGAGTCCCAGCAGGCTCCAGCGTGCCATTAAAAATCGGCTTGCGTGTTGTCTTTGGCACGTGTGCCATAGGTTGCCGACCCCTGCTCTAAACCCTATCATGAATCATAGCATTGTAGGACTGGAAGGGAGCTTGAGAGGTCATATAGTCCAGTCTCTTGCACTCATGGCAGGACTAAGTATTATCTAGACCATCCCTGACAGGTATTTGTCTAAACTGCTCTTAAAAACCTCCAATGGCGGAAATTCCACAACCTCCCTAGGCAATTCTAGTGCTTTACCACTCTGATAGTTAGCAAGTTTTTCCTAATGTCCAGCCTAAACCGCCCTTGTTGCAATTTAAGCCCATTGCTTCTTCTACTATCCTGAGAGGTTACAAAGAACATTGTTTCTCCCTCCTCCTTATAACAACCTTTTACGTACTTGAAAAGTGTTATGTCCCCTCTCAGTCTTCTCTTCTCCAGACTAAACAAATGTAATTTTTTTCAGTCTACCCGCCTAGGTCATGTTTTCTAGACTGTTAATCATTTTTGTTGCTCTTCTCTGGACTTTCTCCCATTAGTCCACATCTTCCTTGAAATGTAGTATTCAGAACTGGACACAATACTCCAGTTGAGGCCTAATCAGTGCAGAGTAGAGTGGAAGAATTACTTCTTGGGTCTTGCTTACAACACTCTTGCTAATATATCTTAGCACGATGTTTGCTTTGTTTCCAACAGTGTTACATTGTTGACTCATATTTAGCTTGCAATCACTATGACCCCTAGATTCCTTCTTAGGCAGTCATTTTGTCCCTACCATACTTGTGTTCTTTGTTTATATTCATCCTTTGTAACTGGACCTAGCTTTCACTTTTCGTAGATTTTTTTTTTTTGAGTTTCAGATCATTGAAGATATCCTGGTTAAGCCTCTTGCCATACTTCCTATCTTCCCTACTCTGTGGGATAGCTTTGTCTTGTGCTTTTAATAATGTCTCTTTGAAAAACTGCCCACTCTCTTGAACTGTTTTTCCCCTTAGACTTGCTTCCCATGAGATCTTACCTATCAATTCCCTGAGTTTGCTAAAGTTTGCCTTCTTGAAATCAATATTCTTTATTGGGTTGTTTTCCTTCTGACTATTTCATGATCACTTTCACCCAAGCTGTATTTCACTTTCAAATTCTCCATCAGTTCCTCCCTATTTGTCAAAATCAAATCTAGAACAGTCTCTCACTCAGTGGCTTTCTCCAACTTCAGAAATAAAAAATTGTTTCCAAAACATTCCAAGAACTTGTTGAATAATCTGTGCCCAGCTGTGTTATTTTCTCAACAGATGTCTGGGTAGTTGAAGTCCCCTATCACCACCAAGTCCTGTGCTTTGGATGATTTTGTTAGTTGTTTATAAAAAGCATCATCCACCTCCCCTGGTTAGGTGGTCTGTAGTAGACCCCTACCATGACATCACCCTTGTTTTTTACCCCTTTTATCCGGAGAGACTTTCAACAAGTCTGTCTACTATTTACATCTCAACCTCAGTCCAAGTGTATAATTTTTGATATATAAGGCAACACCTCCTCTCTTTTTTTCCCAGCCTGTCCTTCCTGAGCAAGTTGTATCCTATATTCCAGTCATGTGTATTATTCCCACCAAGTCTCTGTGATGCTAACTATGTCATAGTTGTGTTTATTGACTAGCATTTCTAGTTCTTCCCACTTATTTCACATAATTCGTCCATTAGTATGCAGACATTTAAGATACTGATTTGATTCTCCCCTATGTTCTCTGTCTCTCACTTATCCCAGCTAACGGCCCATGCTGGCCACAGATTGTTACCCTTCTCCCAGGTCTCTTTGTTTTTGACTTACCTGAGGGCTTTTGTCTCCTGCTCCCATCAAACCTAGTTTAAAGCCTCCTCACTAGGTTAGCTCTTCCCTTTGCTCAATAAGCGGACCCCATCTCTGCTTAGCAGTCTTTCTTCCCAGAACGGCATCTCGTGGTCAAGGAAGCTGAAGCCCTCCTGGTGATACCATCCTCACAGCCAGGCATTCGCTGCCAGGATGCATCTGTCTCTGCTTGGGCCCCTACCCTTGATTGTATGAATTGAAGAGAACACCACCTGTGCCCTCAGATCCTTCTCCCTTACTCCCAGAGCTCTATAGTCACTTCTGATTTGCTCAAAGTCATGTCACAGTATTATTAGTGCCTACATGGATGAGTAGCACGAAGTAGTACTCAGGGGGTTGGATGATCCTTGACAATCCCTCTGTGATGTCTCAGATATGGTCCTCTGGCAGATAGCATACCTCCCAAGATGCCATGTCAGGCGGACAGATGGGTGTCTCCGTCTACCATGGAAGAGGGGCACCAACCACCACTACCTTACGGTTCCTCCTGAGAGTGGTGGCTGAAATCCATCCAGCCTTGGTGGTACGTGGCTTCTCCTCCACCACCACTAGGGGTGATTCTTCATTGCTTGCTGCCAGGGCAGCATAATGTTTCTTCATCATGCTGATGAATGGGCTGGGAGTAGGGGTGAAGTACTTCTGCCTGAAGTAACCAGCAGCCAGTGTCCTGCCTCTCTGAAGCTCTGCCCCTTCTGAGGGCTTGTGGCTAATGAACAATCTAACTATTCTTGGTGAAATTCCTGGTCATCAGATGTCCTCATCCCTAAGACCTTTGAGTCTTTTGACACAGACTGACTGAACAGTCATTAACTTGGCTAGATTTGAACCAGTTATCTAGAACTGAAAAGCTTTTTACACGGTTATATGCAATTGGATTCTCTTTTTTAAAACATGATAAATAACCATACTTATTACCCTCAAGATTTAAATTTCCCCCGTGCCTATAGTAGAAGATTCTTAAGTTTAATATGACTTGTATTTCTGTACTATAGAAAAAATATGAGATTTTTTAAATATAATTGTATAGGTACTTAACATATGTCTTTTAAACATATTTGAAAAAAATTGAGACTCTATAACTGAAATATATGGATTCATAATCTCATTTATTTAACTATTCACTGAGACAATGAGCAAGAAGCACACTCATCAATATTAATCATGTTGATACCATCAGTTTATACTTGTTTTTTTGGTGTGTGTTTAAACTTCAAGTATCACACCCTTTTGACAGTTATATACTTCTTCACCACATTGGTTTATCTATCAGACATTTAAAGAATTTGTCATGTGTGTGTAAATCTAAGCTTCATCACTTGAGACATTTATGAACTATCCGATGGAATAAAGCAAAAAAAAAATATATATATATATATATATATATATATATATACACTGCAAAGAACTCTCTTATACAGGCAGAGTGTGAAGTAGGGGCTTGTCTCCATCTCTGCCTTCCAAGGCTTTATGACAGACAGCTATTCTTGCAGTATTCTGGAAATATTACTACTAATCTTTATGAAACCCAGAGGTCAAAGTTTAGCTTTCATGTAAAAACTTCAGCACAAATACGATTCTGTAGGAAACCAAGCTGATAAAGCCACTCATTTGACAGTGTAACAAGTGGATTATTACCTGACCTGTTGAATAAAGTTCACATTGATACAATTCCCCTTTTGAGTCATGCTAAAAATGCAAGTGTACCAGAACATCTTTGTTAGTACTTAAGAAAGTATTTCTACAACTTTTAAGTGCTTTCCCTTTGGTAGCAGCAAAAGAATTGACTTTTTATCACTGAAGTATAAATGGAACTGGAAATAAAGCGTTGCAGTACAGAGAGAGATATCTATGATGGTACTTTAAAGAACTAATCAAAACAGGTAAAAGAAAACAGAATGTAGAGTCTTTTAAATGGTGTCCCTGCTTTGCAACGCGATTGAAGGCATTTCTTTTGTAGCAATGGTGATTTAGCAACTATCTTATAATAGCCACATCACCCACATTCTCTTTCAAACTAGCTCAGTAGAATCAGCATTACCAAATATCCTGGGCAAAGCTAAATCAATGAAGAATGAGAAAACCTGGAAAATAGCAGCTATATAGGTTGAACACTCCAACCAGAAACTCCATGAAAAAGCTGCATATTCTGTAATCTGCACCGAAAACAGACACATTAACACGATGCTCCCACTGTACTGTTTGCTTCCTGCTACAGTCTTAAAAGAATAGTACACATCCTCGCACTAAAATATCCCCACTTCTCTTATGCTTTGGAGTTTGTTGGAAGGGTGTGGGCAAACAACAAAAAGACATAACCTTACAGTTTACTGTCAATCATTGACCATCTCTATATGATTCTAAGTGCACAGAAAGACTTCTAGATGTACACAAGGTGCCTTATCCACCTCCCCCCGCCATGCCACACCAGCTGGTTTTCCATTTGCACAATGTGAAAGGGAGCTTCTGTGTTACCCCTTCTTCTAACAAGAGTGTTCCATTTCTTAAACCAACATCACCCTTCCATTGATGGTAGCAGAACTGCAGCATCTTGCAGGTCAGCTTCCCAAAGCAGCAGAAATCACCTATGTAGAATCTGCATATATTCTCAGTATAGCTTGTTTTAGTCACATACACAAGTCCGGAAACAGTTCTAGCAAAGTACCCACAAGCATCTGCATCTTCCAAAATTTCAGCTTACACCCCAATGTCCAGTTATTAGGAAGCAACGCTGCACCAAGAATTGAGTCTGTCAGGGAGAGACCTTTCAAGCTGTTTGCAACAGTTTTCTATATACAGTAATTCATAACCAAACCAAAAAACTATTTCTTCCCACCTTAACAACTTGCTTCTGTGGTAAGAAAAATAACTTGGAAGATGATATACAACTGTGCCATCTGTGGACACCTGCTATAACAGACTATATTTCTATCCTAATGCAACAAAGTCAACATGACAGTTTCACTGTGTTTAAGATTCTAAATTAAATTATTAGAAAATCTCATGGGGGGGGGGGAGGTTGCCATTTTATTTTAAAATATCAGAGACAAGATAGTCCAAAGCAAAAAGTACCATTTTCTGCAGTGAGCGATGTTTGTTAAGTGTATGAATAATTTATGTAATACCAAGGGCCACGGATTGTATGCAACTCCATGGAGGGTTACCAGGCCACAGCTCCAGCATCAACTAAAAACAGTGTTACCATCCCCAGAGAAGGCTTGCATGTACCAGTGCAACCAGAAACCAACAGACAAAGAAAGGGCTTTTAATATAAAAAGGCTGGGTTTAAATTGACTTGGTGCCTTCTTTCTGATCCAGCAGACAGACAGCAGCACCTTCTGTCCAAGGAGGCCCCAACCCTTACGAAAGGGTTGGAAGGACTTTGTCATGTGAGGGCACCATAAGACTTTTGGGTGACCTCTGGTTAGCTTTAGCATGCACATAGGAATTTATGTTTTTTCTGTAATGTTTTTAGACAGAGAATAAGTCTATTTTGCTTTGTAGAGGCTTGCTGGTAACTGGTGTAGCCCCTGGAGAAAGGTTACCCGAGGTGCTGGATCCTGCCGGGGGAATCCCACTGAGGTGCAGAGGGACTGCAAGTCCAAACCTTGGTCAGGACGGGGAGGGATGCAGGTCTCACCCAATAGAGGTGACGGCTGGGTGTCTAAAACCTTAAGTGGGTACCTTTGAGGAAGACTGGGGGCAAAGGGCGGTCAAAGATACAGTCAACCCTGAAAATGTGACAATGCCTATAGTAAATCTGGATATAAAGCTTTACAATACCCTACTCAACAATTTGACCTTCAGCCATTTCTGACCATATGAGGGTGAAACTACCAGACTTTAGACATCATGAAACAGAGAAATTTAATCAGAAACATAACCACATGCAAGGTTGAGGCTCGGCAAAAGTGCCATTTTACATAGCAAAACACCTACATAAAATTAGCATTTTCTTTCTTTACAAAAAAACAAATGAACACCCTTTAACTTCTGTCATAAGTGTTAATTTTAGTGAAGCAAATACGTTCTCACTTAAAATAAATTTTTGTCCTCTTGTTACCACTAGAGAGGACACAGAGTTAATCAAGGAAGTGGATTCCTCTTGTCCCCAAACAAATGTTTGTGTTAAGTTCATATCAGATATACTTGTGCAATTACAGTATAGACAATGGAGTTGTTACATCTCTCACTGAGAGACCGTTGGCTTGAAGAAACTTTGTGATGATGTGCAACAAAGCTAGCACCCTGCTTTCCTTTCCAACACGAGTTTTGAGTTGAGCAGCTAGTGAGAAAAAAAGCGGTCTACTTGTAAACTGAACACTATTTATAAGAGTCTTTTAAACAAAAGATCTAGAATGCAACAATGCCATCATTATATATAGCAGGGGCGACCTATGGCACGCACGCCAAATGCGGCACGCAAGCTGATTTTCAGTGGCACTCACACGGCCTGGGTCCTGGCCACCAGTCCAGGGGGCTCTGCATTTTAATTTAATTTTAAGTGAAGTTTCTTAAATATTTTAAAAACCTTGTTTACTTTACATACAAAAATAGTTTAGTTATATATTATAGACTTATAGAAAGAGACTTAAAAACATTAAAATGTATTACTGGCACGCGAAACCTTAAATTAGAGTGAATAAATGAAGACTCGGCACACCACTTCTGAAAAGTTGCCAACCCCTGATATATAGTTACTTTTCAGGACAAAAAAAGCACACTTTAAACAAAAAACAGCCGATATGAGGAAATATACAATTCCTTTATTCTAAGTGGACTCCACTATTTTTAGTGGTAACTCATACGGATACTGGTAACTCATGCTTCTTCTGCATCTCTAATAACAACTAAATAATTTATGCCAGCCTAAGATGCTGCAATAGAAATTAGAAATAAATCTAATGATCACGTTTCCATATTTATATCTATGCGTGCATGGCAATTAAGCAGGAATTTGCTCTAAAGAGCATGATTACTAGAACTGTGTCTGTGACTTAGTGATAATATTTTCTATTTACTATGTTTGAAATTTATTCCCTTTAATTGATTATTGTGACTTTCCAATATTTGTTACTAACTTATACCTGTTCAAAAAGATTTTGGTATTTGTAGAGCATATCTACAATCTTCATGAACTCCGAAAGCACAGAAAAGAGGAATCAAAATAAAGCTGACACCTTGAATAGCTGCCAAGAAGAAGCAGTGTGACTGGCTGAAAACATGCTGGGAATATGCAGTGCTATTAAGAGCCACCACCTGCAACTACGGTATTATACGGGAAGGCGAGTAGAGTGGAAAGACCTTGTAGTGTTGTAACTGCTGGATTAGAGTTTAATCGTAAGTAGTCACCTGATTAAGGTCATTTTTGCAATGAGGATACAAGCAAAAGGATTGTTGGGAATTTAGCTTGCACTGCACTTGGAAGATGAGTCCGTCAATAACAGAAGCAATAGAACAAGCATGAATAAATGTTCATCCTTCCCCTATAGTTAGGGAACCGGAGAATAATGACATTATCTGTATTGCCACTATGAAGTGGCTCTGAAATTGTTTCTGGACACAGTTCTGGTGATCCAGAAAATTCGCTTAGTGGGAATATTGCTTAGCATTTCAAAGAATGGTATTTATCTTTGGAGGCAAATTGCCACAGCAGCTGGACTAGTGCTCCCATTGTAAAATGCGCTGTTCAAATGATGGATTGCAATGGGTATCAAATCCAGACCATCACGCAAATGATACTGGCTGCCTAAAACAGAAGAGCATGATGGACACTGCTTAGTTTTCTTTTTCTTTAACAATAGACTAACAGTGAGGCTGTAGCCAGTAAGGGCAGAAGTAGCCAATGCAGGGACTGCAGCACTGGGGAGGGTAAGGGGGAACAATGGGGCCCAGCTGGAGCCAACCTTTGGACCAAGAACAGTGTATAGAAGACACCCCAACAATGCACTTTAACAGCACTAGGACCCAGACAATGTTTCTCTTGGCCTACCATATGGAGTACTTGCTGGTAGTCTCTGCTTTGGCTGCTTGTGCCCCTTTGCCCCTTGCTGATTGGCTGTTTGCGCCAATTGTCCCCTCCCCCTCACAGTCTCTTCATCTCAGTATGACTCCTCTTTTATCTTCTTCTCCCCTTCTCTGTCCCCCTCACCCCACTTCCCTTCAGCTTATCCACTCCTAACTATACCCATAATCAAACAAACGTGGCACCAACATGATGCTTGCTACCATCATACTCTTCACTCTGCTTGTGTGTTAGACACAGAGTGGGGAAATGGGCATGTCTTGCCTATTTAAATTGTAACCACCTCAGGGAAGGGTTCGTCTTTTTGTCCTGTGTTTGTACAGTTCCATGGGGTCCTGGTCCGTGAGATGCTAAAGCAATACAAATAAATAATAACAAACAAGTAGATCTAACAAACTATTTCACATCTCCTTTTTTAATGTGATAAGTTTAAGACCTGTGTGGTACTCCTTTGGGGTAAAATTAAATAGAAAACTATTAAGAGTGGCATTTCTGCACTGATTGGTTGAAAGTGAAGTGCCCTCAACTAATACATACAACAAAGCTAGTACTTACCCAAGTAAGTTCCTATAGTGATTTTTTTTTGGGGGGGGAGTGGGAGGAGGGGTCATTTGTTTGCCCAAAGGTACAATCATTTGCTCAGCCTGTGCTGAAAAATGCATGGCAAACAATGGTACCACTGGTGGAAATAATGATTATGGGTCCATATGTGGGCAATATGGATTCCCCGCAATGCAAAAGAAGATTTACCAGCTCTAGGTCAGATTATAAATTTATATAGCGAGGGCTAAAGCCTTCACAGCTGAACTCAAACTGTAGGTGAAGAAAATTCTACTTTACATTCTAACTAGCACTGAACATGACAGCAACACATTTACCATGTTCAGTTGTAATTAGGGCTGTCAAGCGATTAAAAAATTAATCGTGATTAATTGAACGATTAATCACACTGTTAATAATAGAACAGCATTTATTTAAATATTTTTGGATGTTTTCTACATTTTCATATATAGATTTCAATTACAACACAGAATACAAAGTGTATAGTGCTCACTTTATATTTATTTTTTATTAAAGTATTTGCATTGTAAAAAAACAAAAGAAATTGTATTTTTCAATTCACCTAATATAAGTACTGTAGTGCAATCTCTATCATGAAAGTTGAACTTACAAATGTAGAATTATGTACAAAAAACCGCATTAAAAATAAATCAATGTAAAATTTTAGAGCTTGCAAGTCCACTCAGTCCTACTTCTTGTTCAGCAAATTGCTCAGACAAACAAGTTTGTTTACATTTGCAGGAGATAATGTTGCCCGCTTCTTGTTTACAATGTCACCTGAAAGTGAGAACAGACATTCTCATGGCACTATTGTAGCTGGTGTTGCAAAATTTTTACGTACCAGATGTCCCTTCATGATTCATACCACCATCTCAGGGGACATGCATCCATACTGATGATGGGTTCTGCTCGATAACAATCCAAACCAGTGCAGACCAATGCAGATTCATTATCTGAGTCAGATGCCACCAGCAGAAGGTTGATTTTCTTTTTTGGTGGTTTGGGTTCTGTAGTTTCTGCATTGGAGTGTTGCTCTTTTAAGACTTCTGAAAGGACGCTCCACACCTTGTCCCTCTCAGATTTTGGAAGGCACTTCAGATTCTTAAACCTGTAACTAAATGTGACATTATGCAGTGCGCCCGCCTTCCTTGGGGAATAGGAGCAGGTGCACGAACCTTACGTGCCTATTTTCCGCAACTCAAGTCCGCACATCTGGGCTTAGCTGCGGGGTAGAGTGGCCCAACCCCTGTCAGTTGTGGTATCATGGCCTAGTGGACAGAGCTCAAACAACATGCCCTTACTGTCAGGGCAGTGCAGCCCAATAGTCAGAATCCATACAAATATCCCCTCTCACTCGGGGTAGTGCAGCCTAGTGGCCAGAGTCTATGAAATTCTGTCAGGGTAGTGTGGCCCAATGGCCAGAGTCTATGGGGAGATGCTGGTAGGAGGGCCGGCAGCCCAGGTAGGGGAGCCCGGGCCCACTCAACTCCACCGGGTCCCGACCCAGGGCCCTAGAAATGGTGGAACGACCAGCTACCAGCTCAGAGGGGAGTCCCACCGAAACACGCCAAGCTTACCTGGGTGGGAGATGCACCCCATCACACTATCTTTAGAAATCTCACATTGGTACTTTTGTGTTTTGTGAAATCTGCAGTGAAGTGTTCTTAAAATGAACATGTGCTAGGCCATCATCCAAGACTGCTATAACAGGAAATATATGGCAGAATGTGGGTAAAACAGAGTGAAGGGACATTGAACTCCTTGGGGAGAATTCTGTCACAAATTTAATTACTTTTTTTTTTTTAAACGAGTGTCATCAGAATGGAAGCATGTCCTCTGGAATGATGGCTGAAGCATAAAGGGGCATACAAATGTTCAGCATATCTGGCATGTAAATACCTTGCAATGCCAGCTCCAAAAGTGCCAAGCAAATGCCTGTTCTCACTTTCTGGTGACACTGTAAATAAGAAGAGGGCAGCATTATCTCATGTAAATGTAAACAAACTTGTTTATCCCAGCGATTGGCTGACCAAGAAGTAGGACTGAGTGGACTTGTAGGCGCTGAAGTTTTACATTGTTTTGTTTTTGAGTGCAGTTATGCAACAACAAAAATTCTACATTTGTATGTTGCACTTTCACGACTAAGAGATTGCATTACAGTAGTTGTATGAGGTAAACTGAAAAATACCATTTCTTTTGTTTATCATTTTTACGGTGCAAATATTTATAATAAAAAATAATATACATTTTAATTTCAATTACAACACAGAATACAATATATATTAAAATGTAGAAAATATCCAAATATTTAATAAATTTAAATTGGTATTCTATTGTTTAACAGTATGATTAAAACTGATTAATCACGATTAATTTTTTTTTAGTTTATTGCATGAGTTAACTGCAATTAATCGACAGCCCTAGTTGTAATACAAGTACTTTTAGAGCAGAAACTTGCTAGAGATGCACACCTTATGCACTCAAACAGCTCCCCCAAACCTTGAACATTAAATGTTTTAATTTAAGTTAGGGCAAGAAACATAACAAGCAATGGGAATTAATTCCCCTTTCTTTTCATAAAGGAAAACGGACAGCAACTAGAAAAGAACAGAATTTCTCATTGCTGTGTTGGCATCAGTGAAAACATTGTCCTTGCCTGGATAAATGGTGTGTGTGTGTGTATATATATATAAAATGAGGATTATTACGAAGATCGTGCAATGATGTGAAGAATTGCGCCATATACAAAGAGGGCCTTAACATCACTATAACAAATTTATAATATATAATGAATACTAAAAAGGTTAATAAACAGTTGCTACAGATGATGTAGCAGCTGCTTAACTAACAAAGTAAACTGTCAGACACTAAAAGGTGTATGGACTAGTGGCCACAACATTTTCATGTCTAAGCATGATACAAGATTTTGTTAAAAAACCCACCATTTTCATATTATATTTGCAGATATGGTCTACTTATATTTTTAAATCACTCTTCACAGATTCTGCCTATTCCAAGAAGTTAATTGAAGACACAGTGAGATAAGTTTTAAGGTATCTCAGAACAGCAGCTTTTCATGATGACTACAAATATCTATGAACAGATACTGTAATGTCACATCAGCATTTTGAATTTCCTAGTTAGTGAACATTTCCACGACAAAAGAATCACACCCATTAAAGATGAACTGCATTTCTCAGGTACAAAAGTTACAGAAATGTGTTGAATAATTCATATAGCAACATGTCTCCACTTTACCAGGAAAAAATAATAAACCTTTTATGTTGGCCAGGTAGGGTAGAAGAAACTTCTATTTGGATGAAGATCTAACTGTGGTATTCTTATCACAGCCATAGACAGCAGGAAATGGAACCTTCAGGTGAGTTTCACTCTGTTTTGCTCTGTTCAGCTAACAGATGTAAAAGTATTTTCTTCATAGTATCATTATATTATGGTAGCATGTAGAGACCAACTGAAATAGAGGCCCCGCTGTGCCACTTGCGGTACTTGTAAGCTCTTTTTTTAATAGAGACTGTCTCTTGCTGTGTACATATAGAAAATAAAGGCTGCAGTAAAGTGACTTGCCCAAGGTTACACAACAGGTCAGGCAGAACTAGGTCAGTTCACCCAAATCCCAGATTATGCCCTGATACTGTGAGCCACATTGCCTCCCCAACTGATACCACAGAGATGAAATGATACAAGAAAACTAGCAGTCTGGACTTTGAAATCTAGCAATAGCTTGAATAACCACAACTGCCTATGATTTCATTTTAGATTTGGAGAAAATGAGTCTATAGATAGCACAAAAAACCCTCCTACCTCCTGACAAGGACATGGGTACTGCTTTTTGAGAAGTCTAATTGCTTTGTAAGAATTCTGCATTCACACAAACTGCCACAGCCCTGATGAAGGTCCCCCTGCTGGTCATTCACCAGGCTGCAGTGTTGGAGTCCTTTTAACAAGGTGCACCTTCGCTCCTGTCTTCTTGCCCAGCAGAAACTGCACAGACATCTCTGGTTGTGCATTCCAAATGTCATTTGAGTTCCCTGTTTGTTTACCTGCCGTGTCCGCAGGTTCGGCTGATCACGGCTCCCACTGGCTGCGGTTCGCTGCTCCAGGCCAATGGGAGCTCCAGGAAGGACGGCCAGCACGTCCCTCGGTCCGCGCTGCTTCCTGTGGCTCCCATTGGCCTGGAGCGGCAAACCGCGGGCACTGGAGTGTCTAGAGTGTCCAGGGACTCCCTCTCCAGCTCATGACTTCTCCCCCAAATCTCTCTGGTCATCTTTCAATAAAAACTTCAAAGCAAAAACCAAAAATTCCTGTCACAATCTTGGCAAGATGCAGAAAGAAACAACCCAAATTTCTCCCCATCCCAGAGTCTTTGTTCTGAAAACTAGAAGGTGAATCCGGAATTATAGGCCCCTATGACACCTACCATTCACCTAAACTCATGCCTTTTTTCTCCATTACCAGCAACTAAACAACTGCACAAATAGCATGAACTAGATTTTCAGGTGAGCAGTTCTGCCGTCTGCCATAGGTAGTATAATTTCTGATAAGCAGAACACCACTTGCTTCCCACAGCCATCTTCTTTGTCGGCATGGTAGAGTTGCTGCCAAAGTGCCGCCAATCGCAATTGCGGCTTTTTTTTTTCTCCCCGCTGCTTGGGGTGGCAAAAACCCTGGAGCTGGCCCTGGTGATGTGACAACACTATTGATAGCATATGGCTGATTCATAGACTTTAAGGCCAGAGGGATCATCATGATCATCTAGTCTGACTATCTGCATATCACAGGCCACAGAATCTCACCCACCCACTCCTGCAATAGGCCCATAACCTCTGGTTGAATTACTGAAGTCCTAAAATCTTGGTTTAAAGACTTCACAAGGGAATTCACCCTTTACTCTAGTTCAAACCAGCAAGCGGCCTGTGCCCCATGCTGCACAGGAAGGTGAAAAATGCCCAGAGTCTCTGCCAATCTGATCTGGGGGGAAATTCCTTCCCAATCCCATATAAGGCGATCAGTTAGACCCAGAATCTGGGTACGACCCACCAGCCAGACACCCAGGAAATAATTTTCTGTAGTAATTCATAGTCCTCCCCATCGTGTGTTATTTTCTAATAGTGGACTATGAACCATTGCAGACAACCTCATCATACCACCCCCTCCATAAAGGTATCAGTCTCAGTCTTGAAACAAGTTAGGTTTCTTTGACACCACCTCCACTAAGACACTCAAAAAATACAGCAACTTCATAAAAGCAACCTGAATTCATATGTTGCATATAGACAGATCCCCCAAATCATCACAAAAACGATCTCCCCACCCCAACCCCCATCACCAAATCTGTAAAACATTGAGTTGTCAGTGGAAATAGTGTACTCAGTTCAGAGCTTTAGCAAACAATGTACATCACACAGTGAGTGAAAAATAAGCCAATTCGGCATTTGACTGCTCACCATAAGATGTTTGACAAGAAAAATGTTCTACTGTGAGTGTCGAATGTGCAGGAGCTTCCCTGCTGCCCCAGGCCCACTGCTTTTATAAGCTATTTGCAGACCCTGGCATGAGAGTATTTTCCACCCCCATTTTGAGAGGCAGTAACTAGTCAGCTAAAGGGCACTATAACAAACATACTTAGTAGATATTACATACAGTTATTGAAAACAACAACACAAACTCTCTATGAAAGTGTTGTACCCATGGTGTTACCTTAACTTTATTCATGCAGGATTAATCTCTTGCAAATGAAGCAAATTTATTTCTCCTTATCCATGATGCCTAAAAAATCTTGACAGCAGTTAGGCTGCTGGTGTGTTACGACCACAGCCTATCATGCTGACCAAAATTGTCTCATTGTTTCCTTTTCCTCGCCACTTTATCTGTCTAGCTCCACCAGTTGTCTCATGTCATACTTAGATTGTAAACTCTTTGCATGTCTGGGACTTCTTGGTGCTACAGTAATACAAATAATAAATGTATTAAGAACAGTTCAGCAAATGTTTGTTAGCGATTCTTCCTTGTTTCAACCACTTTAGTCGATTTAGCACTTCTTTCTGTCCAAGGATGGACTTAACTGACACTTATCAATTGCTTGGGTGTAATTTTTGCATGAATAATTTCATAAGAGCCTGTTAGGGCCCAAGTATTTCCTAAGCAGTTAACAGAGATCACTCCAAGTGTTCTAGATGCCCAGTTGGGAGCTGGAGCTGTTATTCTCCAGCTAAGTCATGTGGTCAGGGGGCCACATGACTCAACTCTTCTATGTCGAAAGTATCATTCATGTATTTTTTGGGGTGTGAGAACTCACTTCGTGTGTGGGGAGGAACAACTTGCCCAGGTCTGTAATATATAGAATAATACTTTGCTAATGTTGCCTGACTAGCAAGGACTATTACTAGTTCCTGGCTTCTCTCTGAAAACAGCGATGGGGCTGAAGGCCCTGCTCCCTCTTAACATAGATATCATACTGGCAGGCTACCATCCAGCAACAGGACCATACATCTCCCTGTGCCATATGCAGTGATGGTTCCATAAAGGGATTGCCACTGGATGGAAGTTGTTATTGCAGACAATTTGCCTCCTGTTCTGCAGATGGAACCAATGTAAAATGTCCTCAGGCAATGGGCCAAACTGACACAGCTTGAGCCTCTCTCCTCTTTATGTGGTGAGTGATCACCCTATTATTTACCGTTGGCCTTCACACCCTGATAAACCCTTCCTGCCTATCACCCACCCACCCACACACAGCTAATATATGTCAACCAGAAATAGGATGACACAAACCCTCCTCCAAACATTTGTAAGAATAAAAACTGAAAAGCAATCACAAGGGAACAAATGCAGTCAGATGAGTAACTCACTGGATTCAGTGAACATGTTTTGCATAAAATTTGTTCAGCTACTTCCCAGTTTTGCTTAACACATTTTGTATTATGGTCCTTTGAATGCATGCAGGAGGTACACCACAGTTTTTTCCACACAGTTCTCAGCACCATGCACAGACGCTATCATTACTACATGTAGCATTTCTAGTAAAACCACCCATCTCTTAATGTACAGCAACAAGTGAGGATTAACAGCAAGGAATGGGGCCTGACCCTGGATCTACTGAAGTCAATGCTGGTTCTACTCTTAGCAAAAGGAGCCTCTGCGTATTACAAGAGGGAGTGATCTTCCCCCACCCCCCCACCCCAGACACAGAGCAGTACAAAAACCTTCAGCCAGCAAAAATAAAATATGCATAGTCTTGCCAATACCTATGCTTGCTAACCTATAAATATATCTTCTGTAGCTTCCCTTCTGCACTATTCCTCTGTTGCATCAGGGAAGACATTTTGAACCAATGATCTACTTTCCCTCACTCCCCCTTATAAAGTTCTGACTTCATTACAATATTGTTGATACAATGGTAGCAATATTGTCCAAACTAAAGGTTGTACAATATTATAAACATGCACTTTCAGATACATTTTTTTATAACAACGTTTCTTTGCTAAAAAACACCACCCTTAATTAAAAATGTTCAGGCAAAATCTAGAACTGTTACCCAACACAATCTGCTCTTTGTGAACACAGAGTGTATTAAAACGTGTGATTTGTTTGACATTTTCATATAGACTTTCAGTACATTGTAAAAATAGTTAATCTTTTTATGTTTTGCCTAAGGACTTGTCTACAGTTACCGGGGCTTCGACACGCAGAGATCGATGCATTGGCGGTCGATTTAGCGGGTCTAGTGAAGACCCACTAAATCGACAGCCGATCGCTCTCCTTATTCAGGTGGAGTACAGCAGTTCACAGGAGTGCAAGGGGAGTCAACGGGAGAGCATCTCATAAGCACCTTATTATCCTTAGCACCAATCCAGTAGCATGGATCCTGAAGTAAGTAAATCTAAGTACATCAACTTGAGCTACATTATTCATGTAGCTGAAGTTGCATAACTTATATTGATCTCCCCCCATAGTGTAGAAAAGGCCTAAGAAACACATGCTTGCGTCTCTCATAGCTGTGATTCTTTCCCTGATCATTTTGCAGAAGCCAGAAAGGAATGGTTCATCATCTTTCTGTCCTTATGGATGAAAATGATTACATTTTAAATTTTACTGTGAATAGTTTTGGTGTAAGTCTATTCAAAAGAGTACACAGTAAAATCTACACTAACTTTATAATGCCACCTGTAACCTTGCATTAGAACAAGGGAGAGAACTGAGACCTTATCTTGGTTTTTAAGTCTGTAGTTCTAAGTTAAGGTAGCAATAGCAAAATGTATTTTGCTGCAACACCATTGTGACGGGTTGGGTCACAGAAACCTCCTTGGGACTGGCACCTGATTTGTTGGGACTATCTCTGAGCCCATATTCCCTGGCAGCTTGGAACTTCAGTACCTTGCCTTGTTTGAGCCAGACATGCTTGCCTGCTGCAAACACAGATCCAAGTCTGAACCACGTCCCCCACAAGCTACAGGCTTAATTTAAAACAGCTTAAGAGATGCTCCTGTCTCCAGCACCCAGATACCCAGCTCCCAAAGGGGTCCAAACCCCAAATAAATCTGTTTTACTCTGTATAAAGCTTATACAGGGTAAACTCATAAATTGTTCACCCTCTATAACACTGATAGAGAGGTATGCACTGCTGTTTGCTCCCCCAGGAATTACGTACTTACTCTAGGTCAATTAATAAGCAAAAAGTGATTTTATTAAATATAAAAAGTAGGATTTAAGTGCTTTCAAGTAATAACAGACAGAACAAAGTAAGTTAACAAGGAAAATAAAATCAAACACGCAAGTCTAAGACAAATACAGTAGGAACCTATATGCAGGTAAATCTCACCCTCAGATATGTTCCAATAAGCTTCTTGGACAGACTGGACTCCTTCTAGTTTGGGTCCAGCAATCACTCACACCCCTGTAGTCACCGTCCTTTGTTTCAGTTTCTTTCAGGCATCCTTTGGGATGGAGAGGCTATCTCTTGAGCCAGCTGAAGACAAAATGGAGGGGTTTCCCGGTGCTTATATAGCCTCTCTCTTGTGGGTGTAAACCCCTCTCTCCCCCTATGTAGAATCACACCTACAAGATGGAGTTTTGGAGTCACATGGGCAAGTCACATGTCCATGCATGACTCAGTTCTTTACAGGCCAACGCCATTGCCCACATGTTAGCATGAAAGTTCCCAGGAAAGCTCAGATGTGGATTGGCATCTATCAAGGTCCATTGTTAGCCAAATACTCCCAATTACTTGAATAACCCCTTCACACTATGTTGACCAAATCTGCCTTAGGTGCTTTCCACAGCAAACACTTTAAATACAAGCATAAAGCCAATGCTCATAACTTCAGATATAAAAATGATACATGCATACGAATAGGATAAATATATTCAGTAGATCATAACTCTTTCAGAGATATGTTACATGGCATATCTAGCATAAAACATATTCCAGTTATGTCATATTTACACTCATAAGCATATTTCTATAAAGCATTATGGGGTGCAACGTCACAACCATCTATACAGTTTATTTAAAACAACCCCATAAGTCCTCTTGATATCTGGAAAGGAAAGAAATTATTTGTTTTTACTTGTGGGGGACACTCAAATCCCATGGTGGGGATTGTGGGGACAATATGAGTACCTAGATAAAATAGCTAATTCTTGAAGGGTTGAAAATTAGTTCTATGACAAAACAAAGTTACCTAGTTTGGTATGTTTATGGAGTATCCAACAAGATGCATGTGCTGTTGAAATGGCTTTGTAGGTTACTTAATATGCTAATTCTAATAACAATTCTGTTAAATTGTGGATTGTTATGTGTTAGCTTAAAAAAAACTGTTATATTTGATAATGCACTCAGCTACTCTAAATGTCATTTCTATAATGTCCTCTTAGTCTAAAGTTTGTACACTATAGCAATAGGCTTCCAGGAGACATATTATATTGAACAGTGCCATCCAGTGGTCAGTTGGATTACTCACAGCTGAATGTTCCCTATGCAACATCCACATTCATACTATTGCACTCTCAGCACTTGTGCTATCATCCAATATTAATTTAAACAGTACATGTACAACAGTCAATATTAGCATCCCTTAGATAAGGTATAGTATAATTTTTTATTCATGGAAAAATAAAACTCCTTCCAATGTTAGTGTACAATGGCCCTAAGTTACCAAAGTGATTAAGATAAACATCAGTTCCCTTCCTGCTTGAGAGGACTGGTCATGGCGATAGCAGTGATAAACTGCAAGGTCCTTGAGGAATTCTGTTGCAATATAGTTAGAATACTGTTGACAGATTTTATACCAGGGTCCTAGTTTGTGGAAGAAGAGTGACAGACAGTGAAAGTGGGAGAAGTGACTCAATCATCTGTTAATATTCAAACTGTTAATGAATCCAGAATTGTGTCCCACCAAACAGTAAAAGAATCAGAACTCATTTGCTATTGTACCATTCTCTATGGCACAAGTAGTTATTGACAACAGTTAAATATTCTGAGGATATTTTTAACAGGAGGATAATGTATCAAACTGAGGATTGCATTCAGAAAAAAAAATAGTTAAAAATCGGCTTCCTAAATGAGACACAGATACTGGCATCAACTATTTTCAGATCTGAAGAATTTGATGTCAGATGAAGGCACGTCAGTATATCTCCATATAATAACTGGAACACTGAAGAGCCATCATCATCATAAGAGCTCATTTCTTTCCCCCAGCTTTATAATTCTTAGTCACTTGCTAGCATGAATCACAGCTCTATTCAGATAATGAAGGCTTAGCAATTTCATTATACAGCATAGCAATATAAATCTGGCCATTCTGTTAGAACTGACTGCATCAAAGACCAAAGTGAACTTCCTGGAAGTAAGTAAACTACTTTAAAAAAAAATTACTTGATTTGCTCGCCACTCAGCAGGCTACATACCGATAGGCTGAATCTAAGTGCCAAAACTATTAGTCCCAATGCTGATTTCCAGATACAGCATTGATAATAAACAGACATTACACATTAAATGGTCATTAAGTCTAACTCTGTATGTTAACAATCTTCCTCCATGAGAAGCCAGACATATGAGAGGAGGAATGGAACACAGATTTGTGTATATACTTTACTGTTGAGGCAGCCAGTGGGAAGAAACCATAGAAGGTAAAAAAAAAAAAGTTTATTTTTAAACAACATGCTCTATTTATAAATTCATATCCCACCTACATCAGGAGCTTAGCAATAAGATGTCTTTGGTCAAGTCCGACTAATCAAATTTTAAAAGTTCTGTTTCTAAAATCTTAAGGTTTGAATATTTTTGCAACTCTGGCTCAAGGTGACGTGTATAATCAGAACCTGTGAATGTTCAACATCTATTCGGCCCATTTTATAAAACTTTTAAGACAGAGAAGCATCATAACTTTCACATTAAATCTGGGAATTTAACATTCTTGTTGTTATTCATGAGGAGCATCTGAAGTGGCTGATCAGTTATAAGGATTGATAGAACATCAGTAGGTAATAAAATTATAACTCAAAATGTCTTACCCACGTTGATATCTGTGTACTGGATTCTGCACATTAGCTTCTAGAGTGACTGGCTTTCTACCCAGCTGCACCAGGATTGGGCCAGCCTTTAATGACATTTTGGTAAGATAAATATATATATATAATTCAATTTTTAATTCTAGAAACAGTGAGATTCTCAATAACATACAATATTCAGCGTACATCAATAGTGCATACTTCTTATGGTGGTGTGTAGAGTATATATACTGTATACACACACACACACACACACACACACACACAGCACAGGTTTTGATAGCAGTGGAGATGGTGAGGCACTGCTTAAGTGAGTAGAGTAAAGACACACCAGAGCCTTATGGTATGTATCGTACATGTCTCACTACACACACTTGCTTCCTATGTCTACACTGCTGTTTTTAGCGGTGTAGCGTTCCACTACCTGGAGGCTGTCTGAGCCTTTCCCCACCATGGAGAAAGGCTCCAATAGTGGGGAAAGACTTTGGCAAAATGGAGGTGGCAGGCACAGGGTCTAGCAACTTTCTGCTGCTAGAGCCTTTCCCCACTGCCTCCCTCATGCCAGAGCCTTAGGCTGACACACTTAGCTGCAGAGTGGACTCACTGCTTTCCACTGCAGCATGTAGTCACACACAACCTACAGGCCAATGCCAGTGGTGTGTAGCATAGATGTAGCCTCAGTGTGCTCTCCAGATCACAAGTGTTTCACTGCAGTGCTGGTGCCTGAGGTCTAGGGGAAAAAACAGAATCATCTGGATATTTGTGTTTGCCAAGAGCAGAGCACAGTTTCACTCAATTATTCGGCAGAGAGTAGAGCTGTTTCACATACCAGGAATAGCCTAGAATTTTAGTGTAACCTCTCACTGGCATAGGTGGCGAGTTATATGGGCCCGTGCTCCAATATTTAGGAACGTGGGCCCGGCTCCACCAATGTTTGGGGGACCTTGCACTTCAGGGGGAAGCAGGGTCCAGGGCATCTTGGGGGGCTAGCGGGGAGCCTGGCACCAGCAGCAGTGAGCAAACTGGTGCCAGCCCACACCACTACACTCTGCCAGCTTCCAGCGTCGCTCGGGAGAGGGGGTGGAAGCCCGAAAGAGGTGGGACAGAGAAGAAGCTACTGCCGCACCTGCATTAACATACAGACTATTTAGCTAATTAAATCATGCGAAGTAGAGAAGTATAGAAAATTGTTTGAGTCATTTGCAGATTACTCGTGGGTTACACTGCAGTACACCTATTTGTTTGTAAAGCAATGCATGCTTTAGATTTCTATTTCATTAAATGCATTTCAAGTGCACACATAAGAGGACCTGAGCCTGTCACCTTTTGGTTTCCATGGGAGTCTTGTTTTCACTAAGAGCCTCAGCTCTGGCTAATAGTCTTAAACCCTATATGCTAATTCTTCTGGTCATGTAACTAACAGAGTTAATGTATCCTAATTTGATAGAATTGCTGTGAATTAAGCAAAACCTTATACATATGTAAGTATATATAGAGAGATGATAAACATGCAGCCAAAATGAAAGACTTAGCAAGTTAGTGAATTGAATAGTCCCACTAGAAGCAAGTCTACCTCAGCTTATTCTTATTTTGGGTAATTCAAATTCTTTTCTTAAAAGTTTCCCAAATTAGTTAATGCCAAATCTAAGTGATCATTTAGATTCTCCTGCTGGTTTGATACATTTAGATGTACACTGTCAGCAAATCACTCCTAAAGATTTATGTCTTCAGAGATGTAACTATGATTCAATTATTTATGAGTGCTAGAGAAATTAAAAAAAAATCAATGTTGCATTATAGACAGAAGTAAGCTTATTTGTTGGCTATTATTAGCAAAAGGCTTGTCACTTATTAGTCTCCTTAAAAACTGTGCAGAAGGTTTATACAGTAATTATTTTACATTGGCAAATAATGGTCATATTATCGAACAATTCCATTTCTGAAATAGATAACTTCTCTCATTAGCATTTCTATTGGCCCAGTTAATGAAACTCCAAACTCTTCAATCCCCATGTCAACAAAAAAGATCTAGGGAAGCTCTTACTGATTAGAGCAATCTGTATTATATCTCCCAATGTTAGATATTTCAATTTTTTTTTAAAGTGATCTATTGTAAGAGAAACTCAAAATAAAAATAGCATACTTTATGTAAATAGTACATACTTTAGCCACACTCTGCAGACTCTAATCAGAACACCTAATGACATCAATGGACAGCGGGATATGGCTCTGTTACTAACTACTTGAAAAATACATTAGGTCCAGTTGCTGCTCCCACTTAACTAAATGGATGTTTTGCCCAGGACTTGTACAGAAGCTGGATGCGGTTCACCATGAAATAACGTAATGTGACATTTAGGGATATGAATCTCCTTCAGTGCACTTCTTTTTGTACTGTAAAATTAGCCAGCACTTACACTAGAGATATGCTTCATGATTTGTAAAACTATGGGTAATGGGTCAAGGATCTCTGGAACAATTGTAGCTACAGACCAGATGTAGTAATGAAATGCATAACTAACACTAATGCATTTGGCACCACATAACAATATTTGGTTTGTGTAGATGACCTATAGTCAGGTAATTGTTTACCTGTCGAGAGACCTGTTTAGCTCTCTCTCTCTACGCAATTGATAGAGAGAAAATAAAGTATCTGACTTGCTGTACCCAAACAAAAAATGAGAACTCTGTTATTCTCCGACACTATAAAGAACTCTGCCACAACTGAAAACCACTTCAGAATTTAACACAGAATTCTGTGCTTTCAGAAACAGAACTAGCAAGACCAGTTTCAACAGCACCATTTGGTGACATCCAACAATACGACTCATGAGGTTAATAGCACCTATTTACCTATTAGCTAAGGTAAAAAATACTTGTGAGAAATATAGCTACAGTACCATTCAGAGAATATATCAATGGAAACCTCAATAAATAAGGGATTGAGTACAGGGATAGAAGAGCCAACTAAAAAGATTAGAGAGACAGGCAGTCATTTTCTTCACTTTGACCTCCTATTCCTTTGAAAAAGATGGACATTCATCTGCACAGTAGAACTGCTCAAAAAAGTTTAGGCAAAATAGTTTTACATAGGAAGATGCAGTTTAGTCAAAATTAAAATGTTTCATGGAAACGATCATTCTGACAATTTTCAATGGAAGAAAGTCAAAACAATTAGTTTCATTCCTTTTGTTTCATTAAAGTAAAAACTTCTTTCAATGAGGTAAAAACATTCTGTTTAGATTCATTTAGTTTTATTTCATTTAAATAGTACATATTCAAATATGTTTATATATTTAATGGCTTTTTTTTCCCAAAAACAACCAAACAAATTTTGAGGTATCAGAATTTCCCTTGGAAGAGAAATTCCAACGTCCAGCCAGCTCTGCAGTTAAGTGACATATATAATGGTAACGAAAAGCATCTTTAACATCCAGAAAACATAGAACTTCCATTAAATTCTACATGCTGTACCTGTAATTTTGAATTGAGAAGTGGCTGTTAATTCAAATTTTTTTGAAAATATGTTTTTGGTAGGATAATTTCTTCTGACTACTTTACTTCTTCCTACAACTCATCCCACATTAATGCAAAGGAGGTGTGTGTGTGGGGGGGGAATTAGATTTTGCCCAATACAACACAATTAAAGTTTCCGAAGGTTTTGTCTGAAGTTTGTTAGGAGAGAGAAAAAGAAAAGGAAACACATCAACCAAAACCGAGAATGTGAAAAAAACTTTCGTTTTTTTTTTTTTTTTTGGTCAAAGTGGTTGTCAAACTTTTCAATTAAAAGTATTCAGCCATCATTAATGGCTATATAATACACTGGCTTTGCACATCTGAGGTCTCCTGCTAGATCTCATATATAACAGCCCACTATTAATAGCTAAGGGAGTTCATTCTAGGTCAAGTGGGTGAGTCCTCAAGTTGGGTGCTATTCGATCTAAACTGTTTTCAAGCATCCATGAAAAGTGTAGATACTGTTCATTACAAGTACAATAGACACAATAGACTGGATTCATGAAATGGCCATTTTGAAGAATGGTGATAAAGAACATTGGTAGTGCTTATTTCCCAGCTTTTCAATAAGCTGCTAAATCATTCAAATCCTCAATCTTGATAGTCCTTCCAGCAACATGATGCCTCAGAACCTTTGCCTCTCTTAATACTACAGCCAAAACAGATTTTATTAATGTTAGTGCACAATTTCCTCAGCATTTATTGAACCTTGTGAGTATCAAATGGCTTTGCTTTGGAAACCTGTTTTTAAAATGTCTACTGTACATAAGAAGAACTGATTGAACACAGAGATGTTTGCAAATTGAATTCTTATGGGACTGTACATTAGTGCATGAATTAAGTTTGCATCTAATGCTAATGTACCATGACATTAATTTTGAGGCAGGCATTGGATTAGCTGAAATGGCTCTTTGCTTCGTGTGTATAGAGGCATGTCAATTTATCTTTCATGAGCCATACAGTGGTTACTATTTTGTTAATTTGTTCATAAAGATCACTCACTTTGGAGCACACCCTTATAGATCTGGCTAAAATACAGACTCCTGAAAACTTCACATTCATTCCTGATAGAATAAGAACACAGAGAAGGGATTCCTCTGTGTGTAATGTCCAAATTACCTGGAAGACTCATGATGGACAGCTGCACGGTCATGGACCTGGCCCTCCTTCCACTGAAATCAAATCCAGGTAGCTATGTTATTATAGACTGGACACTAAACTGAAAAAAATGTCCCAACAGACTTGTTTTATAATAGTTCATTTAAAAAAAAACGTAATTTTCACACATTAACAATGGTGCTGTACTAACAAGGACATCTGATTTAGTGTAATTTATTAAATCTAAATCAGCTCCTCACCTGGCATCTGTTGCTTGTTTATACTCTAATAAATAGGACCTGAGTATGTAGGCGGCCTGTGTGATGAACTCCTACAGAGCAGCTGCATATCTGGGACCCCATCATTGGCACAAGTTTTGCGAGGTTAATGACTAACAGCAGGACAATGTCACAGGTACAGACAATTAATAAGGTTTGGAAAAGTGCCTACAACACTTTCCTACTCTGTCCTTATTGAAGGCTGCATGGACAGCAGTACTGATGAAGAAAGCAGGGATAATACAGACTTGTTGGTAATAATCAGGAAATAATTGTTTAAATTTAAAACATATTTTGTTCATCTTAGTAGCTTTGTAAGTCCTACATAGGCTTCCTAGCAAGCCAGGGTTCTATGGTACTGACTTTGTTAATCATCATTATGATTGATTCAGGATGGGCCTGACTCTGTAAAGTGCTGAGCACCCTCAATACCCAATGAGAGTTGAGGGTAGTGAACACCTCACAATAGCTCAGTAGGATGATAGGTGCCATAAAGGCAAACAAAGACCCTACCTCAGCCCCAAAGAACTTATATAAAGATGTTATGAGAGAATAAGGGACACCAGTTACAAAAGATAATGGGTCATATCCCCTGTAACAGGGGAGTCAGGTACCTTGGAAGACTGCTTGGGTTGCTACCTCTCTGCTCTAGTCCATGGAGTAAAGTGCACATGGTCAGCTGTCCCCTCTACACTCCACCCTCATGCTGGCAAGGTGACCCTGATGTGAACTTCTAGAACAGGTGTCATACTACTGCACGCCCCGTGCACTTACCTCCTTCACAGTAGGACTGCCAGTACACTTGCTTACACTGTCTACTTAATTACACAGTTGTAGCTAGACAGCCAGTGTTGTTCATGTTCAATAAAAACTTTTGCTTTTCAATCTGTTCGTGTGACAGTACCTTGACTGCAAGACATAGAAGAATCATAGAGCCATAGAAGATTAGTGTTGGAAGACACCTCAGGAGGTCATCTAGTTCAACCCCCTGCTCAAGGCAGGACGAACACCAATTAAATCATCCAAGCCAGGGCTTTGTCAAGAGGAACATATAAAGAGGAACTTTTAAACACAGGTATTTTAATACAATCACAGCTTGACAATACACTACATGATTTCCTCATATACATACACTCTCAAAATGTATTACAGTAATGTTCAGATCTCATTTTTCCCTTTCAAGCCAAGGCTGTGGAACAAATAGTGTCAGACTTCCTTAGCTCTTCTGGACCGAGCCCCAGCTGGTGCATATTCTGGCTGCCAGACCCATCAGTCCTTTAGTTCCATAACTGAGGAATAATGTTTTAAACACATCTGGAAACCCTTCCTCATCCTGATTTGGCTAGCTCAGTCTCCTGCTCTGGTAGCAGAACTGCCTGGGGAGAATTTAAGGCCCATTTCCCATTCTTTAGCAGACTGGGCCCCACTTATTAATTTCACTTTTTGAAGTATATTAACTTCTAAAGACACCTGATAGCTTATATGTGCTGTAGCCAAACCTCCACTTCCTCATTCAAACAGCAGCAGTTGCCTCTAAAGGCCTTCTGTAACAAGGTTTAACCAATCCAGTGTCAGACTTTTCTGCTGCCTCAGTTTCTGTTTGTCGCACTTCCTAATGAGAGCACTCAGCTGCTTCTATGCCAAATAACCCCCGTTCTTGGAATCTGGTTTATTAAAATACCACCATTGTTCAAATGTCAACTTAAAGCAAACAAGTCTTCTCTAGTCCACAGGTTTTTTTTAGCTCCTTGCCAGCTCACAAAGAAACCAAGGTCATGCTGCCTGGCATTTACTAAAGCTTCTAATTCTTGAAGCTTTTGGTCCTTCATTCAGTGCAAGTAGGTCCAGCCAGACCTTTCCCCCAGTCATCTCTAATCCTGGGTCCCTTCTGGACCCCTTGTGTCTCTCTGTCCTTCTCTCTCTGATGGAGCAGGCTTCTTCTTTATAAGTCCCACCCCAGGCTACTGTCAGGTGATCAGTTCACCTAACCCAATTGCCGGTCCAAGTCCAAATCCATCATCCACAGTTGGATAGCTTGGAATACAGGGGGACAAACCACGTCAAGGTGCCAGCCCAGTGCACCCTGCAAAAACTTCCCTGATTCCCCGTGGTTTTCCCCACAAACATTAGCCCAATTTGGCCAATGAAATCTGATAACTAATCACTGTAGTGTTCCAACTCTCCTCCTTTTACTAAATGTTTCTTTCAGTGTTCTGCATTATGTATATACTTAAAAGCACCTGGCCTCTGGCCACATTATCCAATAAATACTTGGTGGTAAAGAGATTCTATGAAGAGGCAACATTCAGATATGTACAGGCATGCGCCTGCGTACACACACACACATGATTGCAATATAGGTCTCCTACCTTGCAGGCCAGTGCCAACACCACTTTACCCAGCTGCTATGTGCCAAAGTGAGGCAGAGGATGAGTGAATTGTCCTTGAAGCAAAGTGAACAATATTACTGGCCACTAGACAAAAGATATCTGCAGCCAATTTCAGAGGGATGTGAAATTCCAAAACAAGTTGAGCATAATTTTTTTCCAGACTTCATGCAACTCTAGAAAAAAACAGAAGTGTTGGTTGTCCCACCTCAAATCCTAAGAATACATATCCCAGAATTTTTATGTAATAAAGCCTAAGAGAAAGTTAAGGGGTTAACTGCTGGACTATCCATTTTGTGGTCCACTAGAAACACTGGTAAAAACACTTTTGTGAAATTTAACCAACATTTCATGTGTGCAAATTTCCCTAACTTATCACATTGAAGATCTCTAAGCTATCTGGTGTCAAGGCAGTAAGACAGTGAGCTATAGCATACGAGGACCCACATTGGCTTATCTAAGCTGTGACAGTGGCAAACCAGGTTTCAGCTCATGCCAAAGCCCCAAACCACATTAAACACCTACAAATGCATAGCACCTGCATATTAGTCTAGATCAAAGTGATTGTTAAATGTACAAGAATGTATTTGGTGTTTAAAGTTCATGAAACTAACAAGATGTTACATGCACTGTTTTTATGTCTCTGTATCTCATTATAATGTAATAGCAAACACTTATATTGTATATACCCCTCTAACTAAATAACCCAAATGAGAAAGCCTTGTGCAATGCAAATAAAGAATTTTAACAGTAAAATGCTAATTTCAAAGCAAGTGGTCATTGTGTGAGATGATTGCAGATTAAAGACTCTAAATGCATTCCTCACTTTCTGTCCTCAAAGAAAAAGCCCATGTGAGTAGAGACCTTCTCCGCTTGTTTTCTGTGAGAAGATATAAAGATGGATACAAGGGAAAAAAATCTCTGGACTGTTTGGATTCTAACAAGGAAGAATAACTGAAGAACACAAAGATCCCCAGAGTTATTATGGGTAGCCCTGAGACACTTGGGAAACTGGCAGATTACTACATCTCTGCTACCATGTGGAATGATAAACTGTGATTCAATTGTACATATATTTTACTTACCTCTCAATAACTCTCATTTCTTTTCCTTAGCTATAACCTTTAGTTAGTAGACAATTGGCTACCAGCATTGTATTCATCAAGAGATCTAGAATGCAACTCGATCTGGGTGAGTGACTGGCCTCTTGGGTCTGGGAATTAACCTGAACTATTTATGATTTTTGTTGTAAGTGACCATTTATCACATAATCCAGCTTGCTTGGGTAGCAAAATAGACTGGAGTGTTCAAGGGGACTGTCTGTGACTCCATCATAAGACTAGTGTAGTACTTTGGGAGTTCACATTTGGTACTGTGTTGGTGAGATCTAGTAGAATATGCCACCAGTTTGGAGTGTCTGCCCTGCTTTTGACAGTCTGCCCAGGTAGGCGCTCAAAGTCATGAGCCACTCCAGACAGTGTAATGTAAATCGCCACCTCTGCAAGATCCCCGACAGAGCTAGAACAGGGTATAGACTACTAATGCCTATTCCATGGAGATCCTAATATATCCTTCTCAACTAGCTTGAAATAAGTCTGGGAGAATAAAAGAATATGCCTTTCACTCATTCAGTGTAAGGTTGATCAACAAGCCAATTTAAGTGACGGCAACATCCTGAAAGTGGTGTGGTTTCCTTGAGTTCATTATATTTGGAATCACTTAAAACAGAAGTCACTATTGGGAATCTCAACTGTCTCCTTAAAAACTTTCTTCCAAATATCAGAAACTTCCATCTAACCAACCACATATTGTCCTTGTATGATTGGTAACTTTATGTTAGTCACATCCGAATAGACTTCACAGTGGTATATCAAATGCTCCAAAAAAATAAGGTTGTGGGGAGACTAGACGGGAAGAATTTTCTGGAATACAGAACTAGTTCGAAGTTAACAACCTGGTATACACAGCTTTAAGTAGGATCAGTTCAGTTAACACATCTACAAATGTATATAACCACATATGTTTCTACACACATTTGATGTTTTAGATTATAGTCTGTAAAATGAATAACTTAATCTACTGAAATTAATGTCTTCAGCGGCACACAAATTAAAGCATCTGTTGAAGTGTGTGTGGGTGGGGGGAGATTCTATTTCCTCTCAGTTTATTCACTTGAAATCTGATTGTGTTAGTGGCTATGAAAATGAAAGGCAGATAGTAATGGCTAAAGCAAGGTAGAGTGAGGTCACAAACAACCCTGCTAATGCACCTCGGTCTTGACCTACACTAGCCTGACTTCCACAAAAACTAACTTTAATAGAGGATGCTAATGGTACCAATTCTGCTGAATTATCTGGAGATTATTATATACATAAAAAATGTCCATTAGGACTAAGGATGAAGATTAACAAATGGATTTCACCTGTCAAATCAAACGTACACCCAGTTTTCATAGGAGATTCTAGTGCATTAACCTACTGTACCAACTCTGCAATTCCATATCCCTTTGAACACATGCTACTTGATAAAATAAGTATTTAATAGTAGCAGAAAAATTGAAGGATTTCACCTACTCACAGCTGCCTATTTCACGGTTATAAATAGCAAGACTCGTAGGCTGCTGACTGTCCAAAAAGACAGATTAACAGGCATAGTGTCACTCAAGTGACCCATTCTGCCCTTGAATGATTAAAGAATAAAATGTGGACACTAGGTGGGGTGTCTACTCTACACTCCTTTTTCTACTATAACTGGTTAGTTCTCCACTTTGTGGCTATAAGGATTTTAAAAAATCCTATAGATCATAAAAGTGTTCATTACTGTTGACCTATGACCCTTCCCTCTCCTGAACCACTAATACAGTTAGGCATGCATTGGGAGGCAATAACACTGTGGGGTATAATACTGATAGAAGTTGCTGTAACTTATTAACTTGAAACATGGCATGGGACAAGTATGGAATACACACAAAGGGAATTAGGCTTTGCTGTATTAAGATAGGATGATGTTAGCAAAGAGAGGTCTACGGGCAGATGTTTGTGCCCAGCATAAATGTAGGACAAGTGGTGACCCTGGGTCACCTATTTTTGATTTTCCCATAATGAGAGAACAAGCTAACAGGTACACCACAAGCTTTTAACGCATGTTTTGATATAAGGTGTTTTGGGGGACTATTTCTCTTTTGTTACTAGGCAGTTAGTAAACTGATGCATCAATTTACTAAAAAATTGACACACATTGCTCAGGTTAGTAATCGGAAGCATAAATATAATTAGCAAAAATGACAAGTATGAGAAAAGGTCAATTTAAATCCAGTTATGGTCGTGGCTCTCACCCCTCTTTTTGCAAACTTCCATTATCTCCCCATCTCTATCACATCAAACATAAGGTACTTCTCTTCATTTTCAAGGCCCTGTGTGGCCTATCCTCTCCCTATCTACCATCTCTTATTCAATATCAAGATATAATTCCACCTCCCTTCAGCTCGTGAATCCAGCTCTTTTGTTAAATTTTCAAACAAACACCTCTGTGCTTTTTCTCACACTGCCATTGGGAGGCTTGGAAGGAATTTCCTGCAAACATCCACAGAGTTACCTCATTATAATTCTTCACATCCCTCTCCTTTGCATGATGCCCACTATAAACTTCACAACAGTTAGGCTACTGGTGTGCTGAGACCACTGCTTTTCATGCTGACCAATATGGTCTCATTTTCCTGCGTTCCATCCCCATCCATCTGTCTTTATCCATCTGTTTTCTCTTGTCTAATATTTAAGAGTGTAAGTTCTTTGAATGGGACTGAGTTTTTTGCAGTGGGGCTCCCTGAGCCATGACTAGGGCTCCTAGATGCTAAAGTAATATAAATAACAAACAATAATAATGTAACAATTATTGGACAACCAAATGCTCAGCTGTTGTATTGCAGAATTTAGCCAGCTCAACTGAGAGGCCTATCACAAGTTGTTATAACTATAAAGGGAAGGGTAATAGCTGTTCTGTGTACAGTACTATAAATTCCTCCTGGCCAGAGACTCCAATATCCTTCTCCCTGTAAAGGGTTAAGAAGCTTAGGTAACCTGGCTGGCATCTGACCTAAAGGACCAATAAGGGGACAAGATACTTTTAAATCTTGGGGGGGGAAGGCTTTTGTTTGTGTTTTTTGTTTTGGGACGGTGTTTGTTTTCGGGGAATGAGAGGGACCAGACATTAATTCAGGTTCTTCACATTTTTTTAAACAAGCCTCTCCTATTTTAAACTTGTAAGTAAATAGCCAGGCAAGGCGTGTTAGTTTTCCTTTGTTTTTCTTAACTTGTAAATGTACCTTTTACTAGAGTGTTTATTTTTGTTTGCTGTACTTTGAACCTGAGACTAGAGGGGAGTCCTTTGAGCTCTTTAAGTTGGATTACCCTGTAAGGTTAATTTCCATACTGATTTTACAGAGATAATTTTTACCTTTTTTTTTAATTAAAAACCTTCTTTTTAAGAACCTGATTGATTTTTCCTTGTTTTAGATCCAAAGGGGTTTTGGATCTTGATTCACCAGGAGTTGGTGGGAGGAAGGAGGGGGGATGGTTAATTTCTCCCTGTTGTAGATCCCAGGGGGGGGGTTGGAACTAATTCACCAGGAGTTGGTGGGAGGAAGGAGGGGAATGGTTAATTTCTCCTTGTTTTAAGATTCAAGGGGTTTTGGATCTTGATTTACCAGGAGTTGGCCTTATAGTTATGACACAAGTATTAGCATAATCATTCACAAACTAATGCAATATCATCTCACTTGCATAGTCACTCCCATAATGGTACCTTGATAGCTATCCCCACATTAATAACCTGAGCTAATTAAATATAACAGATCTAAAAATATTAAATTATAAGACACGTTAGCTTGATAATGAAATTCTGTTATGGCCTTTTATCTCCAGGTGCCCAATTCACTGTGGTACAGTACATCTGATATTTGCAACAGTGAGGTATACTGCTTACATATTTCAAATAAAAAAACCTATTAATATTGGCAAAATTTAAGTCTTTTAAATGAGATTAAAATAGAGTTTTCAGATACAAGACACATTACATTATGTAATTGTCCTGTGCTATTTGCTATTAGAAACTGATTATGATCTTATAATAGCTTTTCTAACAAGCAAAATAAAACAGGATATTACTTATCCAAACCACTGTAAAAATTATTCTAATGATAATCATAATGCATTTCATCTCTTCATAGGCATGAAGATTTAAAGTAATTAGTTTCTTTATCTGAGCCAATAGAATTGCTAATGGATTAATTATTGCAGCCTAATAAAGTAGCATAATATAACAGTTAATTAAGCACCAAAGTTGTTCAATAATTATTCACACTTAGAATTTTTTATAATTTTGTTAATTAAAATATTATTGCTGAATATAATAATTTTCAATGTTTATTTCTTTGCTGTAAATATTCAAGTCTATTATCAGAAATTATCAGTAGTAACACTAGAAATGGCCCACCTGCAGAAACTGTAGTATGTAAAGTCTGGTTGCATCAGTTTTCAAGTGTCAACAAGCATTTAAAAATCATATGCCCAGCCCTGCAAACAATTAGGCACAGACTTAGCTTTCAGCATGAGTAATTCCACTGAATTCCATGGAATTACTTATATGCTCAAAGTCAAGAGAGAATTTATGTATTCTGTCAGGGCAATAGACAATACTTCATGTTTCTGGTGGGAAGGGGAGGGAAGTAGTGTACTTGAAGCAGTTGCAAACCTACAAACTCTTTCAAAGTACGTGCTGGCATTAATTGCACAAGCAGAAGTTTGCAGGCTCAGCCCCAGCTGTACAATGCTGTGCATGGAATAGTTTCCTTCCTGACACCAGCAGGAATTCACCCATATAATTTTGCTCACTAACTTATTTCCCAGCAATAATGTTTATGAAATCACACAGGTTTTGAAAAAAAAAATACTGTCACACTATTTAACTAGACCGCTTGTGAAAATGACTAGTATAAGTATGTTGTCTGTCATGTAAAGAAGCATTGCCTTTAAATTTAAAGGGCAGCAAATCTGGAATAAATGTAATCAAGTGTCCTCATACTTTTCACTAAGTATACGGGTAAAGAGGAGGATTATTCAGTCTTCATTGTGAACCTATAGCATTGAGTCAGAAAAGCACCTGCGAATTTGCTTAACTTTAAGGATGAGCTTGAGTCCTATTACCTTCAGTGAGACTTACACATATGATTAAGGGCTGTTTGATTTAGGAGTGCTTTACTGAACTGGGGCAAAAGTTCATATGTGGTTGAAACTACTTCTTTGTTTCAGGCTAATTTCTGATTACAGCAACAGTAACTTTGCCAGCTGCAGTCTAGTACTATATAGAAGGAACCACTGACTCACAAGAGTCCATCTGTTTGTGGGTGGTTTTCTTCTTATTATTTTTTGTTTTGTTTTAGCCAGCTTCCTTACTGCAAGAACTTTGGCACTTTCCCCACACAGAGTAGTGAAGTTTAAATAAATCTGAGAATCTTTTTGCTTTGTCGTACGTACCTATTGCATGTTCTAGAATTTTAGCATGAGAATATAAACTTTCAGAGAGGCATTTGTGTAGCATTTCATTAAACTCACAGGAAATTTCAACCATAATGCTAGTGAAGGAATAGGACTACACAACTACAGTCATTAACTATGGCTTCTCCCAATCTGAAATCACACAACGTGGTTAATTATCATTATGTCATCATTGCCTGATGAATCGCACACCATTTCAGAATTCAGTCTCTCTCTCTAACAGCTATAATTTGAGCTGTGTGAAATTAAGTGGTTTTGGTTTGCAAGGCATCATAGTAACATTTCCCTTAGTTTCACACTTCATGGATTCTTCACTCTTGAATTGCACTGTAATGCTAGGCCATCTTCTCTACTGGTATAAATGAGAAAGACTAGCCTGCAATCAAGGAAGCTGCACCCATTTATAGCAGCACAAAATTTGGCCCTCTGGGTTTGTTTAATCCTGTAACTCAAACAAACCTCAGTTCCTATGGTCTAATTTTACCAGTTTTTCTTTAAACCCACTGAAAGCTGTGAGTATCACATACTTTTGATACAAAGCAGTCACACACCTCCCAGGTTCATAGGTCATTCATAGCATAAGAGCTTCCACAACACTCAAATCAGAGTTACATGTGACTTTACATTTCATTATGGACATTTTTCACTAGTTGGGATTATACTTACAAAAAAAACCTGTGGTTATTGCCTTTTTAGTCTAACTGGGTTTACATGAACCCAATTACAATATTTGTTACATTCATGAAGTGAAGCACAGGTAAAAATTAATCCAATTCTCAGAAGCATTGCAGCTCCACCAGCATGAAAAAAAGATGGTGTTTGAAAGCATGGAGCACAGTGATTTCTAAGATATTAATTACTCTGTAAAATGCCTAATCTTACTGGTTTCAATGCACTTTCCATTGGGTCCATAATATATATTGATTGCGTCATTTTATTGATATTCTGCAGATTGGTTGGCTTGAGTATTATTCTGTTGAATATCCCTGCTATTAAATACCCAAACCATATCATGAGAAACCTGAGACAGTGTCAAAATAATTGATTGGTGATTTCACTGGGCAAACCTGCAATGCCAGATTGCTACCAATCAGTCAGGAATCAATTTGAAGTTGGGAAATCAACCCTTGGGGCTGTTGTGAGGCAAGGGTTCAGGGCCTTTAATTGCCTGCTCCTACAAAGGACTGTGACTCTGGACAATGTGCAGGACAGAGTGGATGGTTTTGAAGCAATGGGCTTCCTGAACTATGGTGGGGCAATAGATGGCACGCACATCCCTATTTTTGCAGCAGACCTCCAGAATACATCAACAGAAAGGACTACTTTTCTATGGTGAAGCAAGTGCTGGTGAATCACTATGGATGCTTTACCAACATCAGTGTGGGGTGGTCAGGGAAGGTGCATCCCGTGTGCATCTTTAAGAATACAGGACTGTTCAGAAGGCTGCAAGCAGGGACTTTCTTTCCCAAATAGCAGATTACTATTGGGAATATTGAAATGCCAACAGTAATCCTGGGAGACCCAGCCTATCCCTTGCTCCCATGGCTCAGGAAGCAGTACACTGGCCACCTCGACAACACCAAGGAATGCTTCAACTACAGGCTCAGCAGTGTAGTATGACAGTTGAATGTGCCTTTGGTCCTTTGAAGCATCACTGGCATTGCCTACTTATGAGACTGGACCTCAGTGAAAAAAAACATCCCCGCGGTTATGATCTTCCCTTGCAAGGATCCCATGCCTTCAGGCCCTGTGTTGGGGGCAGACCATTTTCAGGGCCTGGAAGCTTTACCCTGGATGTGGCTGGAGTGGCTGTCCCCTGAATTTGAACAGAAAGATACAAGGGCTATTAGAAGAGCTCAGTGCAGATCTATACGGCTCAGGAAGGCTTTGAAAGACCATTTTAATAGTGAGCCAGAGTAGTATGTGTTGCTGTAGTGTGGTCTACCTGGCCTTGCTCTTTTGCAGCTCATCTTGTAGTGAGTGCTGTGTGTGTGGTAATATAACTTTACTAGTGCATTTATTAATATTGTCTGTGAAGGATGTTTGGGTTCTGTGACAAAATGTAGCAACAGGAAATTGATGAGGGTCAGACCTGCTCAGCACCAGAACACATATACTGTGAACAAATAAAGATGAATTTTGTTCCAAAAATAGAATTTTATTCTGTAAAATGAACCAGGTAATAAAATATGACCACATTTAAAACTTAATAAATTAAGGGAACATAACTTAAGACGGGGAAAGAACAGTGATTTCAATTTCAGGTATATATACACCAACCATGTCTTACACAGGCCAGTGTATGTGAAGCTGTTATTTGCTTTAATGTCTCCCAGTGGAGTAGTAAGGATAGTGCACTGACCTCTGATGCCATGTGGAACCTGGGTAGGGTAGGGAGGTCCCGGTATAGAGTCCTCTTATGGGCTGCAGAAGGAGGCAAGCATGGGATTGTTTAATCTGCAGGTCCACCAAAGTCTTTTGCATCTCTGTTTGCCGTCTGAGAAGCACAAGCATCTCCTGATGCACATCTCTCTCCTTTTCCTGTGCCTTTCTCTTCTCTACTCTGTCCTTGTCCATGCTGTCTGCCAGTGATTTTCCAGTCCCTGTGCTCATTCTCTGATGCAACACTGGTTTACAGGATCTCCTGGAATATGTCATCCAAAGTCTTCTTCTTTCTCCTCCTTATCTGGCTCAGGCATTCCACTGCTGTGATGGGGAAGGCCCTAAAGGCCACAATACCAACAGCTGAAAATACAACACACAGAGGTAACATTGTCAGTGTATCCATGACAGAAATCAAAATTTAGGATACTGAAGTCATTCCTCTTGATCCCCACAGGTTGTAAGCACTACATTCTCTCTTCTTCTTGGAATTGATACAACATGGCACCAGCCACAGCAACAGCTGTGGTGTGTATGGCCGTCAGGGGCAGGAAGTTGGGGAAAGTGCTCAGGCATGAGTATTTGCATATAGGGCAGTGGAACAGAATATTGGGACTGTTTTCCAAAGTTGTTAGCCTTTTAGCTGATCACTCACTCCTGAGGGTAACAGAAGCAGAGAGAGCACAACTGCTGCTGACATCCTGATGACGCCTGGGACAATATACTGCTAGGCTATTTTACTTCAGCAGGCACCATTGAAGTATCGCTGAGTAGCATGGGGAAGTGTCCTATCATGGTGGAAGGTGGAGGTGGTGTTAAGTCAGCGGAATGGGGCAGTTACGTTGCCAGAAGCAAAATTTAAGTGTAGACACATCTGCACTAGGTCCAGGGCCGGATTAACCTTTTGTGGGCCTGGCACCAAACTTACTTGTGGGCCCCCATGGAAGCAATGAAGCATGGCGTGGGGAGGTCAGTCCCCAGAGTGAGGAGCCAAACAGGGGCAATGGGGCATGGCATGGCATGGCATGGCAGGGGCGGCCCAGCTATGCCCAGCCCAGTGTGAGGGCAATATTTACATACTGGCAGTTGCGAGACACACAGTGGCCTGCCCGACCCTGTGCTGCCAGGATGCCCCTTCCCCTCAGGGGTGGGCCAATGCTGAGCCACACAGCACCCCCCACCCAACACCCTCCTGACTCCCTATGGCCAGAGCCCCCACAGACCCCACCACACAAATGCCCACTGCCCTGCACAACACCACCTCTGCCCAGCACCTCCCTGCCCACAGCCCCACCACAGCTGCCCAGCACCCCCATAGAACCCCCACTCCCTAGTGCCCCAACACACACATCTTCCCTTCCCTGTGACAGCCCAGCACTGCCCCGCAAGTAACCCACTCCCCCACACCCTGCCTCCCGGCTGCACTCACTGGCCCTGCTGGGAGGCAACTTTGTCTGCCAGGCTGAGCCGGAAATGCAGCCAGAGCTGGTCCCGGGGCGGGGAATCGCTCTGGTCCCTCAGGACTGGTTTGATCAGCCAGGCCAAGACCTGCCCCGGCCGGGCTCCCTCAAGACGCACTTCCCCTGGAGGGGCCCAGCCAAGCTCCCCGCACTGTTTTGCGCCCCCTCCCCCCCGCCAGCTGAAACTGGTCAGGCTTCTGCACCAGTCCCAGGCAGCTCAGCTCCAGAGAGACAGGTGGGATCCCACAGGTGGTGGGAAGCAGAGACTGTCCGGATCCAGAGGTGCACTGGGGTCCAGCCAGGGGGCAGAGAGGAGTGGGGGAGGGCAAGGAGACAGCAGGCAGGCAGGCCAAGAGGAGCAAGAGGTGGGTGAGGGGAGCCAGAGGGGTCTCAGGGCACAGTGCAAGTGGAGCAGGCCGGTGCCCCTTCTGAGCATAGGCCCGTCTCCATGGAGCCATTGTAAACCCGGGACTAGCTAGGTCAACGTAAGCTTCCTTTTGTCGACTTAACCAGGTAGTATAGTATGTAGACCAGGCTTGTATCAATGGAAACATTCTTCTGTTGACATAGCTGCATCTACCTTGGGGGCTAGGTCGGCATAGCTACGGTGATAAGGGGTGTCAACCTATGTTTTAAGTGTTGATCAGGCCTCAGTGTTTGGCTTCTATAACAGACCTCAAATCTGAAACAAAAACAGTAATGCTATCAACCTAACAGCAGCCTCTGGCCAAAAGTCTATGCTACTCCAGTTTAGCTCATATCTGTGACAGTGCACTGAGTATAGCATGTGAAAATACGGAAAAGTACTAAACTTTCCAGCTGCAAGTTGTTACTTATTTATTAGCAAACGATTGTGAAGCACTTCGTGACAACTGTCAGTTTGAGAAAATAAACCAGTTAACTTCTTTTTCAAGGTCAACACTATCGTGTTCACTATCATCTTGGGGCTTGTCGACACAGGAAAGTTATACTGGTATAAATTATATCAATATAACTCTCAGTGTGGACACTCTTATTCAGATTCATGAGTGCACTTTTCAATTTAGCTTTGGAAGGGGTTTAAGCTAAATCACAAAAAGGCACTCATACCTGAATGAGAGTGTCCACACAGGCAGTTAAATTGGCATAACACGATTAGTTTAACTGTACTAGCACCAGTCCATCTGATGCTAAAACATTCCTGTTTAGGCAATCCCTTACTACCTTGCACAAAAGTCTTAACCACCAATAAGATTAACAGTCTCAAATGCTTCATAGCATGGTTTGGGGTACTTATGTGGTACTTATATTATCAGCACAAAGTTAGTACAGTACCATGATTGTTCTATTGAGTGGCCATTAAAACCATTATCTTCCACTTGTTGGCAATCTTAGCAAGAACTGGCACCAAGAAAACAAAGCCCTCAAATAATTATCATTTTTTTACATTTGTAGACTCTGCTTTTTGTGATGGGTAATTGAGTTATATATATATATATATATATATATATATATATATATATATATAAAAAAATAAAACGCTCATAAAAAACACATAACTGGAATAATTTTTTTTCCTGATTTGCTGCCCTTTTATACACCACTGAATAAAAGCAAATTGGGAAAAAAATATTCCAATTGTTATCATATTGTTCAGGAGGGAAATGAAGAGCCTGAAGTTTCAAGATGTGGGAGACAATTTGTTTCAGTTATTTTGTACAAGATTCTTCATTCCAAATTTCCCCATGTATTTTGGCACTTGAGATGCATAAATTGAGTTCTTCTTTTCATTTTCATTGACAGATGACCAGATGTTCAAGAGTGACAGCAGAATGTTACAACACACATAATGTACAAGAATACTATAAAGCTGTGGTCCATATGTCCTCTGGACAGGTTACAGTAGAATCCTGGGCTTTAAATTGTGAAAGGAGAAAGATAAACTAAGGGCTTGTCTAAATGGCTAGTTAGTGCATGTCAAGCCAGGGTATGAATGTACAGAGTACTAGTCTGTAATGCACTAAATGGCCATGTGGACCCTGCTATCATGCACCAAAAGTTCCATAGTACATATTACTATCAAGATCAGCAATGATGAAGGGGACATGGAGCAATTTAACATTCTGAAGATAAGATTCACTGGTCCCTTACCATATTTAAGAGACTCCCTAAGTAGCCAGTATCAACATCCAAGAACACGGGAGGCTGGTTATAGTGTTCCTCCCGCCCCCATCCCCCAATGCTTGACAGCTGAAAAGATTATCTAAGGAATACATGTCCCATGTACTTTCGACTCTGCAAACATGCTGCCACCTCTCAGTAGTTGGTAGATTTTGGCAGCTCTAGAAAGAAAAATATTAGATTTGCTAATCTAAAGCCTCTATTCCTGTTGTAAAAGAGGAAATGTAGGCCATTGCGGGGAGCTGTGTGTTACAAGTTATTTTTTTGCAGATTTAGTAAACAAGAAGTGAATTTATTATTTTCAGTACAGAGACAGTCCCAGTTGCACAGGCAAGCTTAATTCTGGCATTTCCTAGGTTTTGAATGCTTCACAATGCAACTTTAATAATGTTCCTTTAACATAGTTTTTGTGTGTGTAATATATTACACACATACTGTATAACTTCACCGTCTTAAAATTAATACAGTTTCTGTGCATCTGTTGTACCATAGAAAGGCAACGAGGAGAAAACCCCTTAGAGTAAGCTTTGTAATTATTCGTCAGCTAGAGCATCTGATATCGGAGTACTCCAATAATCAAAATATGCTATTGAAAAAAATATGACCAAAACTTTCAAAGTTGTGTGATAAAAGTTAGACACCTAACTATTCAGGCAAAAGTTGGAGTCAATGGGAGGCGTAAGATGCTCAGTTCCCCTGAAAATACTACTGAGGCTACTAATTTAGGCACCCCAGTGCAAAAATGTTGGCTTCTGTGTACATACTGTTTGCTACTATGGAGTAATTCCAGTTAAATGAGTGGAGTTTCACCAGTATGAAACTCAAGTAATGAAGTGGTGAATTATGCCCTAGATCAAAAGTGGCCAACCTGAGCCTGAGAAGGAGCCAGAATTTACCAATGTCCAAAGAGCCACAGTAATATGCCAGTAGCCGCCCCCCATCTGCTCCCCGCCACCCGCTCCCAGCGCCTCCCACGCACCGGCAGCCCCATCGATCAGCACCTCCCCCTTCCTGCCGCACTTCCCGATCAGCTGTTTTGTGGCGTGCAGGAGGCTCTGGGGTAGGAGGGAGGAGCGAGGGCACAGCAGGCTCAGGGGAGGGGACGGGAAGGAGTGGAGTGGAGGCAGGGCCTGTGGCAGAGCCAGGGGTTGAGCAGTGAGCACCCCCATCCCGGGCACTTTGGAAAGTTCGTACCTGTAGCTCTAGCCCCGGAGTCGGTGCCTATACAAGGAGCCGCATATTAACTTCTGAAGAGCCGCATGTGGCTCCGGAGCCAGAGGTTGGCCACCTCTGCCCTAGATGATCCATTTAATGGACTGATCACATGCTCACACCTGTGGGAATTTTACGTGAAGGAGAGGGCAGTTAGGCTTACAGAGACTTAAAATAGTGCTAGACATTTGGGACCCAAACTTGGGTGGTAAATTTTAGGTAAATGGGAATTAACACAGACTTGACAAATCTTAATACCAATACAGAATTCTTTGTTGTGTTCAATCAAGCAAGTGCTCATCTTCAGCTCTAGCAATCCAAATACTGCAGAATCATACTAGTTTCATGAGAATCAACTGAGAAATAGTTTAGAAACCATCTTCTCTGTGTCATCATTATCATGGCAAATCTCAAAGGGCTGTAGCCTTGCTCTCTGGCATGGTACAGGCACTGTGGCATTATCAAAAAATGATGGCAAAACAAAGCTTTGCCAAACTCCCACAGGACATAGGAAACACTGCTGTGTATCTGCCAGCTTCTCTGCTAACTGCCCCAAACAGAATGAAGTGCAAAAAGTAAAACAATGCAAATGTTCTGATTTTTTTAATGTTAAAATGTAATCTAAAGTGTTACCAGTATTGCAAAGTGAGAAATCTTTATAAATATGACTTCTCACTTTACAATATCTCTTGAGTTTCAATCTTGGCAATAGTTTAGTCTTTTCAAAAGATCAAGCTTCGTATATACAGGGGATAACTATACTAAATTACTGGTGTTTCTTGTATTGTTTTGCTGTTAATCCCTCTCCAATTAAAATTCTGCTAATAATAATGGGAATGTTGAACTGTTATTGGTTATCCCATACAACTATGATAAGATGTGTTAGAGATGCATGAACTTTCTTCCTGATGACTCTCCTTGAGTATAGCTTTTCCAAAGTTGTTTTCATTGCATGCTTATACTAGCTCTTTTTGAGGCAGGAGAGATTGTCCTAATCCTTTCAGCATATCCACAAGACAGGACAGATGGAGAAACAGAACATAAAAACTAAATATTCACATCACACATTTTCCAGGCCTGCAGTTTCTCTGAATAGAGACTGATAAGGCCTATTACCCTTTTAAAGAAGGGATTATTTACTCAGGTCACATTCACTGCACACACTTATGTATGCATATTCATAACCAAACAGATCACTTTCACTTAAGCTTATGGCGATATGGGAGTAGGAGTTTAGTTAACACAACACTACACAGTGTGTAAAAAACAAATGAGCATGAGGCAATCAGTTATGCCCATCTAAAATAAACATGATCATGAGCAATGCCTAGATGATTGGCAGACTTAATTAACTCAAGGTTTGTAATAAGATTCACAAATAACTGCAACCATTGAGAATCAAAACTACCTGGGTCCAATTCTAACCATCCAGCAGAAGTATGCAGTTTCTCACTACTTTGGGTGAGAAGCAGCCATGGATGACTGTGCCTCTTGGAGCTAAGGATTAGATTAAACACCACCAGAAAGCAGTTATCTGATGGAGTCGACCTCCTGAATACCAGTTTAGAGCCATGAAAGAGCACTGGGAGATGCAACTGGTGCTGTTCAGTATGCTGTTCTATACATTCACTATGCTTTGCAAAGGCATAGTGTCTCTAGGTACTACTGCTTCATCAGTTCACCTCTTCACCTACCCTATCACTGCAAGCCCTTGACTCCATTGTTTTAGTAAAATACCATACCAAGAGAACATCAATCTATTGTTAATATTTAATATGTAACCCATATTAAGCAATGTGTTGGCATTTTTTTAGTCTACACAGTATTTATCCTTTGTGTTCCACATCATTGGCACAGGCTGAAGGAAACAAGCTGGGTGGGGGTGGGGAGGGAGCTAGAAATATGTTGCTATTAAATTGGACTGTTAACTCTTTTTGAAGACTCAATTCATAGACAGTAAGCAGTCTGAGCCTAGATATTATTCTGCAGCGAAGTTTCAAATCTAGCAAATTCTGTCTCATTTGGAACTTACTGGAGCTCAGTGGTTTGAGCATTGGCCTGCTAAACCTAGAGTTGTGAGTTCAATCCTTGAGGGGGCCATTTAGGGATCTGGGGCAAAAATCTGTCTGGTGATTAGTCCTGCTTTGAGCAGGGGGTTGGACTAGATGAGCTCCTAAAGTCCCTTCCAACCCCAATATTCTAGGATTTCTTCTTTAAAAGGATTCAAAACTAGCCCAGACATTCATATCTGTTTCTCTCTCTAATGCACAGTTTAAGTTCCTTTGGTAGCACCAACTGCAGAAAGGACCCATGGAGTTTCATCTGTTATGCTCACACACTACACAAAGTATCAGAGGGGTAGCCGTGTTAGTCTGAATCTGTAAAAAGCAACAGAGGGTCCTGTGGCACCTTTGAGACTAACAGAAGTACTGGGAGCATAAGCTTTCGTGGGTAAGAACCTCACTTCTTCAGATGCAAGAGTACACAAATTCAATCAGAAAGCAGTTTGAAAGCTTTAGATCTAACTCTCTGCGGTTGAAGTGAAAGACAAATCCTACCAGGAGCTGGTGACGCAGGCTGTGATGCTGCAGTTTGTGGTCTTGACTCCAGTAAGGAAGAAAACCAATTTGAAGGCTTCAACTCAACATGTGGTAGTTCATGAAAAGGACTATGTGACCCATATGTGGGATCACAAACACTAGCATTGTATTTGTATGATCACATGGTGCCACTACAGGGCCAGCTCAGGATTGTCTGGGTGCCTATACTGTGTGCAGTTCTTAACTTAAGACGTTTGGATTTCTTTTAAATATAAGCTTCACTTTCAACTGTTCTGGGTTTAGAATGCTTACTTCTGGAATCACTGCAACAGCCCTGTATTTTTTTTTTAACCCTTAAGTTACTGATAGGTACTGTCAACCTTAAGTCCACCTTCATGTAGATGGTCTAATCTAGTATCCATCTCCATTAGGGAAATTTAATTTGCTCAGTTTCTTTCCTAAATTTTTAGGCTTTCGACTCACCTAAGCCAACGGTTCTAAACCTCTTAAAGCAGGACCCCAATGTATCTCAGGGCACTGTTCTCAAGCACACACCCTTGTGGCACAGTACGGCCCTGCAGGCCCATTGATCCTTTGGACACTTGTATTGATTTACTCCCAGACCAGAATAATCAAAATCAAGATTCCTCCTGTGCATGGGTTAACAACTCTTTTTTTCAGGGTACAGACTCCCTCAAGACCACCCTTCTTCTTGGAGATTGGGTGTTAATATAAACAGGGCTGCTCTCCAAAGTTCCCTTTGGCCTAGGTCATAATTCAGGTAGGCTTACCTTCCTGGTATTCAGCAGTAGCACCGACATCCTCTTGGGGCTGGGTGGTAAACAGTTACATTCCCTTTGAATTAGGAAATCTTGGCCCTCCTCCTGTAACTCAGCTCATGCCAGCTGCAGGTCTCAGTCCACTTCTTCCCATCTGACCCCATTCCCCTACTCATTCCTTTCCTGCCTAGGCTTGGAGAGGAAGGCAGGCAGGTATTTTGCTGGTGTTGGTCTCCTTAGGAACACTCCCCCCAGCTCTGGAAGCCTTTTTAAACAGGCCCAGGTGCTTGTCAGGCAGCTATCTAGGCAAGTTAAAGTAAGACTTCAGAAGCCGGGATAAGGTTCTTTAGCCAAGAGTGACCATTGTCACAGTTTATAACATCATCTCTAATGCACAATGTTAATCTTCTTACGAACATCAGCTACAGTGCTCGTTTTGGCTCTTCAGCAGTTACTCTTCCTTTAAGAACAATAACAAACAACAAGATTGCCTGCTCAGAGGATATGGGAGGTGGATGGACCAATTCCATATAATAAAAAAAGTATAATAAACAGCCCCAAATATTGATCCTTTCCTTGAACTGAACTTTAAAGATTAGAGCCCTCACTCATCTTCATATCTTGCTCGATTGTTCCCCATCTTTCAAAATGCCTTCCAGAGCCTCTACAATTCCATTCTTCCATGTTGCTGGGCCCACTTTTATTCAGGGCCCAGCAAGTCTCCCATCCTCCTGCCATCCCATGGACTGTCTGTGCAGCGTAACCTCTCTACTCCTTGAGAGTCTTGTGACAGTCAAAGGTAATGAAAGGACAACTAATGTTTCAAAAGGAAAACTGACTGGTCCCAGAAAGGCAATGGAAAGTTGCAACTGCCAGAAAACAGTATGTATCCTGAACATTCCTTCTCCTTGCTCTGCAGTAGAATTCTAGGATTCAATTTCTTCCAGAATATCTGTCTTCTATTTTAGGGGGGTGTGGGGAAATCTTAGACATTAAAATAATTTATTCTGATCATTTTGAGGAAGTGCAATCTCTTATCATGGGCTGGCAGGCTTGTCTAGCTACCACCCGTGAAATGAAATGCAAAACAAAGATTCCTTCACATTGATTATCCCTCCTGTATGGGGATAATAGAAAAAGCTAAACTTAAAGCTTCTGTCTATGTTATTCAGCCCTTGTGGACAGCTGACTAGCATAAATGCTCAAAGCAGGAGCAGTTCTGTGCTGGAATATTTAACAGCCCCTCCCCTATTCTCCCCCAGAGGCCAATTTCAAATCTAGAAATCTAACAAGCATATGTTGTTTACCTACTTTGCATGTCATTATCCCTTGATGTCAGGGGGGTGGGGGGTCAGAGGCTACTGACAGAGGAAATATAATTCATTTTGCATTACTGTACTGCATCAAGAAATTCAGACTGGTCAAAGGATTAAACATGGATACAACAGGCCAGCACTTTGCTCATGCTTCACACTACTAAATGAATGCTTCTCATTCTTATCATGAAAACAAATCAAAGTAGAGCTCTCTAGGTTGTATGGTGGAAAGGAATCTTTCTATTGCTTTTAAAGAGTCGTTTCTTTTTGTAAGTAGGAAATACAATATGCATATGTGAAGGTGCACACCACAGTTTTTAATAGGGTCCTTGTCATTAAACCTCTCTTAATGTACTTTAATTTCCATAAATGAAACATTTGTGGTAATATTTCTTTGCAGAGAAGTACATAATGAAGTTCAGTTTTGCTGTAATAACACATAAGTAAAACTAAAGCAGTAGATCAGAATGACGTCAGAGTCAATGATTAATAATCCTGCTTTCCTGGTTTGATCAAATTACAGTTTCATCTGAGAGTTCTGCCATCAAAGCAGGAATTATCACTGAGCACACATAGTCTATGGTAATTATCACTTGATTGAAAAATGGCAACTTCTCTCTAAAGCTTTTATATACCTATTAATGCAAAAACATGCTCTGGGTCTTGTGGTTAAGTAATGAAAATACTCTAACCTTTTGACTGCTTTGTTTTGCTATGGATACTGATTATAAAAAACATTAAATTAATAGGATATCTATAATTTTAAAATTACTGTACTTTTTATTAATTCAAAAATTAATGCATAGCTCACAAGAATAGTCATTTAAGGCATGTCAGATTTCTATTTGTTATGGTGTTGTTTGAAAGTCATAAGTTACGTCTACAATAGCATGTATCCTTGAGTACTGGATCATGTACATGCTACTGTATGCTTCCCATACCTGCACTGAGGGTATGTCTACACTACGAAATTAGTTCGAATTTATAGAAGCCGGTTTTATAGAAATCGGTTGTATACAGCCGATTGTGTGTGTCCCCACATAAAATGCTCTAAGTGCTCTAGTCGGCGGACCGCGTCCACAGCACGAGGCTAGCGTCGACTTCCGGAGCATTGCACTATGGTAGCTATCCCACAGCTATCCCACAGTTCCCGCAGTCTCCGCCGCCCACTGGAATTCTGGGTTGAGATCCCAATGCCCGGGTGATGCAAAACAGTGTCGTGGGAGGTTCTGGGTACATGTCGTCAGGCCCCTCCCCCTCCGTCACAGCAACGGCAGACAATAGATTCGCGCCTTTTTACCTGGGTTACCTGTGCAGACAACATACCATGGCAAGCATGGAGCCCGCTCAGCTCAGCTGAGCTCACCGTCACCATATGTCCTCTGGGTGCCAGCAGACGTGGGACTGCATTGCTACACAGCAGCAGCCCCCTGCCTTTTGGTAGAAGATGGTATATTACGATTGGTATCCGTCGTCATCGTACTGCAGAGGCTATCAGTCATGCTGCACCGTCAGCTGCCAGCTTAAGATGTAAAAAATAGATTTGTTCTGTATTCATTTGCTTCCCCTTCCTCCGGGAAATCAACGGCCTGCTAAGCCCAGGGTTTTCGGTTTAATCTTTGGGGGGACCATTCTGTGTGACAGTTGTTTGTGTTTCTCCCTGATGCACAGCCACCTTTCTTGATTTTAATTCCCTGTTCCTGTACCTGTACGCCATGTCGTCACTCGGCCCTCCCTCCCTTCCGCCCTCCCTCCTTCTCCTGGTCCATCAGATACTAGTTTCGCGCCTTTTTTCTGACCAGGCGCCATAGCTAGCACTGGGATCATGGAGCCCGCTCAGATCACCGTGGCAATTATGAGCACTATGAACACCACACGCATTGTCCTGGAGTATATGCAGAGCCAGGACATGCCAAGGCGAAACCCGGACCAGCCGAGGAGGCGATTGCAGCGCGGCGAAGAGAGTGATGAGGAAATTGACATGGAGATAGACCTCTCACAAGGCACAGGCCCCAGCAATGTGGAAATCATGGTGTCACTGGGGCAGGTTCATGCCGTGGAACGCCGATTCTGGGCCCGGGAAACAAGCACAGACTGGTGGGACCGCATCGTGCTGCAGGTGTGGGACGATTCCCAGTGGCTGCGAAACTTTCGCATGCGTAAGGCCACTTTCATGGAACTTTGTGACTTGCTTTCCCCTGCCCTGAAACGCCAGGATACCAAGATGAGAGCAGCCCTCACAGTTGAGAAGCGAGTGGCGATAGCCCTGTGGAAGCTTGCAACGCCAGACAGCTACCGGTCAGTCGGGAATCAATTTGGAGTGGGTAAATCTACGGTGGGGGCTGCTGTGATCCAATTTGCCAGGGCAATGAAAGACCTGGTGATATCAAGGGTAGTGACTCTGGGCAACGTGCAGGCAATAGTGGATGGTTTTGCTGAAATGGGATTCCCAAACTGTGGCGGGGCCATAGACGGAACCCATATCCCTATCTTGTCACCGGAGCACCAAGCCACCGACTACGTAAACCGCAAGGGGTACTTTTCAATGCTGCTGCAAGCCCTGGTGGATCACAAGGGACGTTTCACCAACATCAACGTGGGATGGCCGGGAAAGGTACATGATGCTCGCGTCTTCAGGAACTCTGGTCTGTTTCGAAAGCTGGAGGAAGGGACTTTCTTCCCGGACCAGAAAGTAACCGTTGGGGATGTTGAAATGCCTATCGTGATTCTTGGGGACCCAGCCTACCCCTTAATGCCATGGCTCATGAAGGCGTACACAGGCAGCCTGGACAGTAGTCAGGACCTGTTCAACTACAGGCTGAGCAAGTGCCGAATGGTGGTGGAATGTGTATTTGGACGTTTAAAAGCGCGCTGGCGCAGCTTACTGACTCGCTCAGACCTCAGCGAAAAGAATATCCCCATTGTTATTGCTGCTTGCTGTGCGCTCCACAATATCTGTGAGAGTAAGGGGGAGACCTTTATGGCGGGGTGGGAGGTTGAGGCAACTCGCCTGGCCGCTGATTACGCGCAGCCAGACACCAGGGCAGTTAGAGGAGCACAGCAGGGCGCGGTGCGCATCAGAGAAGCTTTGAAAACGAGTTTTGTGACTGGCCAGGCTACTGTGTGAAACTTCTGTTTGTTTCTCCTTGATGAACCCTCCAAACCACCCCCCCCGACCCGGTTCACTCTACTTCCCTGTAAACCAACCACCCTACCCCACCCTCCCCTCCCCAATTCGAGCACCACTTGCAGAGGCAATAAAGTCATTGTTTTTTCACATTCATGCATTCTTTATTAGTTCCTCACAGAAGTAGGGGGATAATTGCCAAGGTAGCCTGGGATGGGTGGGGGAGGAGGGATGGAAAAGGACACACTGCATTTTAAAACTTTAAGTCTTATTGAAGGCCAGCCTTCTGATGCTTGGGCGATCATCTGGGGTGGAGTGACTGGGTGGACGGAGGCCCCCCCACCGTGTTCTTGGGCGTCTGGGTGAGGAGGCTATGGAACTTGGGGAGGGGGAGGAGGGCTGTTGGTTAAACAGGGGCTGTAGTGGCGGTCTCTGCTCCTGCTGCCTTTCCTGCAGCTCAACCATACGCTCGAGCATATCAGTTTGATGCTCCAGCAGACGGAGCATTGACTCTTGCCGGCTGTCTGCAAGCTGACGCCACCTATCGTCTTCAGCCCGCCACTTGCTCTTTTCATCCCGCCATTCAGCCCGCCACCTCTCCTCTCGTTCATATTGTGCTTTTCTCATGTCCGACATTGACTGCCTCCACGCATTCTGCTGTGCTCTATCAGCGTGGGAGGACATCTGCAGCTCCGTGAACATATCGTCCCACGTCCTACGTTTTCTCTTTCTAATGTTCACTAGCCTCTGCGAAGGAGAAACATTTGCAGCTGGTGGAGGAAAAGGGAGAGGTGGTTAAAAAAGACACATTTTAGAGAACAATGGGTACACTCTTTCATTACAAGGTCGCATTTTTCCTCTGCCTGCCGGTTTGGTATGAGAGATCACTCACGCAGTGCCCCAGGCAACATATTTCGGCTTGCAGGCAGCCATGGTAGGCCACAGTGTTTTGGCTTTTTTAACCTTCTTAACATGCGGGAAAGGTTTCAAACAGCAGCGCATTTCCCATATCAAGGATGAATTGGGTTGGCCATTTAAAATGGGTTTTCAATGTAAAAGGAGGGGCTGCGGTTTCCTGGTTAACATGCGGCACAAACCCAAGTAAACCACCCCCCCCCACACACACACACACGATTCTCTGGGATGATCACTTCACCCCTCCCCCCACCGCGTGGTTAACAACGGGGAACATTTCTGTTCAGAAGAGCAGGAACGGGCACCTCTGAATGTCCCCTTAATAAAATCACCCCATTTCAACCAGGTGACCGTGAATGATATCACTCTCCTGAGGATAACAAAGAGAGATAAGGAATGGATATTGTCTGCATGCCAGCAAACACCGGGACCATACGCTGCCATGCTTTGTTATGCAATGATTCCAGACTACGTGCTACTGGCCTGGCGTGGTAAAGTGTCCTACTATGGCGGACGGGATAAGGCAGCCCTCCCCAGAAACCTTTTGCAAAGGCTTTGGGAGTACATGAAGGAGAGCTTTCTGGAGATGTCCCTGGAGGATTTCTGCTCCATCCCCATACACGTTAACAGACTTTTCCAGTAGATGTACTGGCCGCGATTGCCAGGGCAAATTAATCATTAAACACGCTTGCTTTTAAACCATGTGTAATGTTTACAAATATTTACAAAGGTACACTCACCAGAGGTCTCCTGTGTGCCCTGAGGGTCTTGGGTGAGTTCGGGGGTTACTGGTTCCAGGTCCAGGGTCACAAACATATCCTGGCTGTTGGGGAAACTGGTTTCTCCACTTCCTTGCTGCTGTGAGCTACCTACAGTACCTCCATCCTCATCTTCCTCGTTCCCCGAACCGTCTTCCCTGTGTGTTTCTCCATTGACGGAGTCATAGCACACGGTTGGGGTAGTGGTGGCTGCACCCCCTAGAATGGCATGCAGCTCCGCGTAGAAGCGGCAAGTTTGCGGCTCTGCCCCGGACCTTCCGTTTGCTTCTCTGGCTTTGTGGTAAGCTTGCCGTAGCTCCTTAATTTTCACGCGGCACTGCTGTGTGTCCCTGTTATGGCCTCGGTCCTTCATGGCCTTGGAGACCTTTTCTAATACTTTTCCATTTCTTTTACTGCTACGGAGTTCAGCTAGCACTGATTCATCTCCCCATATGGCGAGCAGATCCCGTACCTCCCGTTCGGTCCATGCTGGAGCTCTTTTGCGATCCTGGGACTCCATCATGGTTACCTGTGCTGATGAGCTCTGTGTGATCACCTGTGCTCTCCACGCTGAGCAAACAGGAAATGAAATTCAAACATTCGCGGGTCTTTTCCTGTCTACCTGGTCAGTGCATCTGAGTTGAGACTGTCCAGAGCGGTCACAATGAAGCACTGTGGGATAGCTCCCAGAGGCCAATAATGTCGAATTCCATCCACACTACCCCAATTCCGACCCGCAAAGGCCAATTTTATCGCTAATCCCCTCGTCGAAGGTGGTGTAAAGAAACCGGTTTAAAGGACCCTTTAAGTCGAAAGAAAGGGCTTCGTCGTGTGGACGTGTCCAGGCTTAATTCGATTTAACGCTGCTAAAGTCGACCTAAACCCGTAGTGTAGACCAGGCCTGAGTGTCTACATATGCTGTGCTGTCTACCTAGCTACCGCCTCTTCGGGAAGTAGAGTACCTATGCAGACAGGAGAACCCCAACCCCTCCCATTGGCATAGATGGTATCTACACTGAAACACTCTTTGCACAGAGGTTTGTGAGGAATGCAACTACAACCCTAAACATGAAACATCAATAATTATCGATACTTTAAAACCCCCAAACCTTATAATATTTGGAATTGAACAGTTAAGTATTTAACTCAGGTCTCTCTTCTTTGCATCCTTGGGTTGGTGAGAAGTGAACAGTTCCTTTTTCTCACAGGTTCTCTCTCCTGATTTCCTTTGCCTTCTATTTCACCCTGCTCTGAACCTAGTTATTTCATATAGTGTGGGATCAATATATCACTAACTAGCCAGCCCCACCCTCCAAAAAAACCAAAACCACAAAAATGGATTTTCCAGCAAGGCCAGCAATAACAAACTTGGCGTTTTGAAGCTAAGCTATTTTGGAAGTATGATGAACCAAGAAAGTTTTCCCTAAAGTTATCAGTTAGCAAGAGGACAATCTTTTTAGAACAGTAACTTTCAAACTCCTGACTTGTTTTCCTCCCCAACGTCCCAGAAAAATTTACCCTGATGAGCTGTCATGTAAAATTTCAGGTTTGTGAGGTAACTAATACTGGGATCTACCCACGGGTGGTTGCCATCATTAAAATTCCAGACATAATAGCTGGATTTCAGAGGACGGGGTTTGTAAACTGTGCAGGGGTCATCGATGGAACCCATATCCCAATACTTTGCTCACCATAAGGGAGTATGTGAACTGAAAAGGTTCTGCAAGGCTTAGTGGACCACAGAGGCAGATTCATTAATACAAATGTAGGAAGCTTATTAATAGAAAATGATTTGCACAAATTCTGTTATCCCAAATGGAGTTCCCCAAACACATCAGTCCAAACACACAGGTTTAGCTAAAACAATAAAACAAGTTTAACTAAAAAAGGATAGATTTTAAGTGAATATAGGTAATGAGGCATAAATCAGAATTGGTTACAAGAAAAATAAAAGTAATGCACAACTAATGCCTAAATTAAACAGGGGTGAATTCAAACCAAAGGCCTCTCTCACTAAGTTTCAGCAGTCTTATTGGCTCAACTTCTTTCAGTCAGGATCCCTTCCTCCTGTCCAATGCTACTTCCTTTGATCTTCAGGTGTTGTGGCTGAGAGAAAGCGAGGAATAATTTGGGGCATCTGCTCTCCCTTCTTCTGGTTTTCTCTCTTTCTTTGAGAACCATCTCCAGCTGAGATTCAGGAGACAGAAAGTCTGTGTGGATGGGAACTCCAAGCTGTTTCTGTGTCAAAATGTAGATTTTTCACCCACACTCTCTTTCCTGCGAAAGCATGGCCACTTAATCAGGTGATGATCCACTTGATTTTGATAATATCTGTCTGAGGTGTCAGCTTCCCTTCTGCCTTTTGGGAACTGGTTTGTGACTCCCCAGACTTGGAACATGTCTTAGTTATATCATACAGAGGAATCTTAACTTTACATACAATGTTGCCACACATTTTACCAGGACAATAATGATTAGCAAATTATGAGCTTTCAAATGATACTTCAAAGCATACTGCATACAAAATTTACTACAAAATTGTGAAAGAGGTGAACACAGGGGTACAGGCAGTCATACCTACAATAAACTTGACAAAGTTTAGGCCACTGGTGGGCTGAGACAATTAGTCTGACAAATATTCTCTCTTTGTTTCATAGTAAGAACCCATCTTTTTGTATTGTATCATCAGACGTCTCTTGTCTTTGTAAGCTCTTTTAGGCAGTTTCCATCTTCCTGTTCTGTATTTGTACAGCACCTAGCACATTGGGGTCCTGGTCCTTATGTATAGACCGTACCCTGAGTAGAGATGTGAAAATAGCTGATTTTTTATTTTTTATTTTTGGTTTGGTGGCCAAAAATTCTTCAGTAAAATGTGATGTTGCATGTATCAGGCACTAAATGGAGGTAAGTCTGTCAGAAAAAAAGTGTTGCATAATTTCCCTATGGGCAAGCACACATTGCCTTTGATTTTTAAAGAAGGTCATTCTTTCTTCATTTGAGGAGTGACTGACATCCAGAAACAATAATAATACAATATTATTAGCAACTTATCAGAATTGTCAGCCTGTCCCAGCCTCCCTGATATTCCACGAACATTTCATACCTGAATTCTACACATATCTTTACATGTCAGTGCCTTCCCACCCAATTGTCACAGTCCTCAATATCTCATAACTTCGCATTCCAATAGCCTTTAGTTTCCATCTTGGGGAGATGCCCATTGCTCTTTGGACTAATTACTTGACAAACTTCTAGCCACTTACTTCCAACATCTAGCCAAACATACAATAAGAATAGTGTGTGATTTTCCTCTCACCATAGCTCAAAAATGGATAAATGCAATTTTAAGAGGGGCTTAAGGGCTTTTAGGCACCCAATTCTCATTGAAAGAAACCAATGTAAGTGGACCACTAATCCTCCCCTTTCCCAGGCTTGCTTGGACCACCTCCAAATCTTCAAGAAAAAATTAACAGTTTAAAAAGTTATGAAGTTTTTTTTTTTAAATCGGAAGTAATAAACAAGAATTCAAGGGTTACAATGGAACCAATTTCAAAACCCATGGAAAGGTATCAAGTGGCATACTGCAAAGTAGGCAGTATACAAGAAAACCCACAAAGCACCCTAGGAATGGGGCTTCCATGACAATCACTAAGTCAAATTGGAAGTTAAGGAAACAGATGGCTTGAACATAAGGACTTGCTGGATGTATCATTTCTCAAGATTTTTTCCCCAGTCGCAGAATACAATAGATGTCACCAAAGTATTAGTCTCTACCATGAGTTATGTTTAAACACACACACATTGTAACTTCCAGGGAGTGAAAATGTGGTTGAGATAATTGGGCCTGCAAATTTATCCTAATTGTAGGCACCACAGTAAAGGGAGTGGAAATTCATAAAATATCACAATGACCCATAACACCCATTGATGGGGAAAGGTGCAAAAGGGAGACAGACTGAATTAATCCCCAAAAAAATCTATGGCTATAACTCAAAGGCTGTGTTAAGATCACGCCTAGTAAACAAGGAAAGTGTGGAGATCATTGGACCAAAACTGGTGTGTTGGAAATTATGGCTAATGAGCAAAATAATGAGGGGATAGTCTATTCTACTCATCATTCCTTTCCCAGGGTCTTAAAGAGAAAATACTTTGGCAGGAAAACTAGAGAGAAAAGAAACCTGCCTGACAAAAACTGGTGGGTGGGAGAAGGGTGACTAAGAAAGGAGCAAGCGTCACCATCATGGCTGCCACCCTCACCATCTCTTGGAACCCTGCAATCTCAGGGCTGAAGGGGCCCCCGAAATTGCTTTGCCTCAATCCCCCTGAATCCTCTGGGGGGCCCTGGAACTTAGTTGAGATGGGCTGGAGCTGTGATTCCATTTCTTAGAAGACAAAACAAGACAAACACTCACAAAAACAGGGGGAAGGGAGGGAGAAGAAACAACAAAGATAAAAGATGGAGCTTTGTCTCTGGTGTTGAGTCTCACTGGGAACCGTACAGCTGGAAAAACCACAGGCATCACACACCATCTTATTAGCCATTTCAAGACCTGGCAAACTGGTACCAGCATCGAGGATTTCTGTTAGCTTTGCTCACAACAGTTTTGCAAAATATACAAACTAAGAGGGCTAGTCTACACTGGCAACGCTAAAGTGCTGCCGCGGCAGCACTTTAACGTGTCTTGTGTGGTTGCGGCACAGCGCTGGGCTCTCTTTTTGCTCTAAAAAAACCACAACTCAATGAGGGGCGTATCTCCCAGCACTGGGAGCGTGGCTCTCAGCACTGAGGCACTGTTTATACTGGCGCTTTACAGCGCTGCAACTTGCTGCGTTCAGGGGAGTGCTTTTTCACACCCGAGCAAGGAAGTTGTAGCGCTGTTAATTGCCAGTGTAGACAAGCCCTTAGCCAGACCCTTGTTAAACAGAAGGTAAAAGGAGAGGCACAGGAAGAAAAAGAAATAAGGTGGGGAAGAAAAAGGACACACAAAGGGTGGTAGGGAGTGTATGAGAGACAGTCTAACATTCCAAGTGCTGTTTGGGATTTAGCCAAAGCTAGTAGAGGTGACAGTGTCACCTAGGTCCCTCTCTCTGGGCTGATCTAGTCAGCACATTTCTCAGAATCAGGTCCCAAGGATGTTCTGGAAGATTGCACAGGGCTGCCCAGAGGATTCAGGTGGCCTGGGGCAAAGCAATTTCGGGGGCCCCTTCCATAAAAAAATGTTGCAATACTATAGAATACTATATTTTCGTGGGGGGGCCTGTGGGGCAAATTGCCCCACTCCCCCCCCCCCTTCTGGGCGGCCCTGCTAAGTTCCTCTTTTCCCTGAAAAGGAAGTTACCACCATCTAAAAGACTGTCAAATGAGGTTTTCTTTCTAAAAACACTCTCCAACTAAAAGGAAAGGGAACAAAAATGTTAAAATCTTTACTTAAAGCATTTGAAGTGTAAATTAATTTTCCTTCTGTATCTTTAATAAAAAGTTTCAAGGATTCTTCCTTAGGTTTGCTATGGTATGAAGCAAACACATGCAAAGATACAGTGAAAAGAAGTCTCAAAATAAAGCCAAGGGGAAATTACATTACACTCACAAACCTGACTCCATTTGCCCTGTTCACTCAGTTCTTCCAATTTATATCACGTGCTGACAATCTAATAATTAACTAAACTAACTGCTGGACAACAGGTACCCAGAACCTCAGTCTCTTGCTCCTCCACCAATTTCAGCAGCCACTACAGGGCCTTCAGGCTGTACAGGGTATAGCTAAGCTTCGCTCCCCAGCTGGTACCCTTTGTATGATGCTCCTCCCCACCCATAACATATCCATAGAGCTAAAAATGATATGTAGCAGATTGGAGAATAAATCTACAGACTGTGAGAGCAGTTTATCATGCACTCACATAGAAAGTAAGGCAATTACTATTCTCATGTACATTGTGGTGGTACCCAAAGGAACTGTATCAGTGGCTTCCTCAGACTGACAGCAGGTATGTCCACAGCCCCAGGTTACTGTCTTCCTTGTCAAATGCACACAAATGGTGCTTTCTCCAATTTCATTTTCCCATTTGGAATCAGGTTTATTAATAAAGAAACTAACTCAAGGCATGTCTGCTAGCCCCTTTCCTCAGATTAAACCTTACAGCCCTCATCTTGATCTGAACTCACCCAGACTAAGATCAGATTTCTATATATAATTCCCTCCAGGCAGCCATGTGCTCCAAGCCAGGTGTCTCTTCCTAGACATGATACCCAGGAGGCCATAAGAAGTGCACTGTTAAAGGACCCAATCAAGATCCCGGTCCCATGTTTTACAAACACATAAACAAGAGTACCTTCCCCAAAGTGCCTACAGTCTAATTACTGGTTACCAAGATTATTCAATAGTTTGGACTATATTATTAAATCAAAGACTTTTTAATTGCAAGTGAATGAACTCTAGTTAATCCAAAACACATCCAATTTTCCTCTGGAAAATTATGCCCTTTGGCTGTACTTCAACACCTAGATACTATTGTTGTAGGCATTATATAAGTATCAGAGTGCAATCCTAACCTATTTTGTCATACAATTCATAAATGTTGCTATGTTTAGAACAGAAAACAGACAAATTCTCTGCATCATGTCAACAACCAAGGGGTAAACTTAGTGACACAAATAGTTCAGTTTAACTGAAGATGTGTAGAGCAGCATCTCAATAAATCCCAGAAACTAACTTATTTTGGCTCTCTCGTAATCCCAACATTCAGTTAAGCAAATATTCTGACAATGTGTCTTATCCTTAAGGATTTTTGAGGACATTAAATGAATATTCAATTAGATACAATGTAAGAAAATGAGACTCCAATTTAAATAAATTTAATTCACTTTTCCTGAAAGACAGGCTAAATGGTAGCAGAACACTGATTGGAAAGAAATCAGCATCCTTAGATGTAGAGGCTATTGCATAGCTGAGCAAGAGGGTTTTCAAGAAAGTAATGTTTTTAAGTATTACGTAAAAGAACTATATGGGTGAAGACAAATTGTAAGACCACAATCTAAGATCCAAACTGTGACTAATTCTGGGGAGGTCATTAGTGGTGCATTACCTAAGCAACAGGATAGGAGGACAGGATAAAAAGAACAGTTCACCCTGCAAACTGTCAAAAAAAATATTTTTTTTTTAACGTGAAGTATTGGACACCTAATGCTTGGCATGACATATTTTTAAAAGAAAGGAGTAAGACTCCAACTCAGAAAGTATTGCCATAAGAAATGGTTTCAAAAGCCCCCCCCCACCCCACAAAAAAACACGACTGTAGAGAAATAATCTTAGATTGACCTATTTTTGCAAGAAGTAGGATACCATCCTGTAGCAGTATCATAGAATATCAGAGTTGGAAGGGACCTCAGGAGGTCATCTAGTCCAACCCCCTCCTTAAAGCAGGACCAATCCCCACACAGATTTTTTGCCCCAGATCCCTAAATGGCCCTCTCAAGGATTGAGCTCACAACCCTGGGTTTAGCAGGCTAAAACTTAAACCACTGGGGGAGGGATCGCTCAGTGGTTTGAGCATTAGCCTGCTAAACCCAGGGTTGTGAGCTCAATCTTTGAGGGGAGCATGGATCTTATTTTTTAGAAAGCTTTTTTATTTGGACAGTGGTGGCTTATTGGATGTTTCACTTAGTCTAGTAGTTATAGAGGCACTTTTAATTACAAAAGCCAAAAAAGCAATAGCTACTCCTTTTAAATAATGTTGACTTCATGTCTCTCACAGCCCAGAAGAAGTTCACTACATTATCTCTTCAAGTTAAAGTAGTTTCTGAGGCCTGGTATAAAACTTAGATCGACACAGGTACAGCACTCACGGGTGTGAAAAATCAACATCCAGGCATGCTGTATCTACATGAACCTAAACCCCAGTGTAGACGCAGCTAAGTTGATGGAAGAATGCTCCCGTCAACCTAGCTATTGCGGCTCAGGGAGGTGGTGTTCCTGCAGTAATTGATAAGCCTCTTCCAGCACTCTACTCTGAGTCTATACTATGGGGTTACAGTGGTATAGGAATGGCACTGAAGCTATGCCTCTATAGCACCATTAGCAAAGACATGGCCTTAGTGACACTCACTGTGTACATATGACAACACATATACACACAGAGCCCATAAATGGTGGTGGCTGCCAGGAGAAATTGCAGAGCCATGTTCTGAATTACATTATTCTTCACCTTTGTCAACCCCTCCAGCACCAGTGCCCAGTAACCAATCATGGCAGGGAATACTCCTGGCATGCTCAACCTTGGAGCACCTACAGACATACATTTTGTAGAAAAACTTGCCACAAAAAACTTTGCTACTTTATCAAAAAATGTGGATTTCCCCCCTAAAGGTTGCACTTTCCAGCCCTCAGCTCAGTGTAATACTCATTTCTGAACAACTTGAAGTTGCCAATACTGTGCTTATGCCATCAAAATATATTATACTTAAATTAATGGAGATATCCCCTCTCCTAGAACTGGAAGGGACCTTGAAAGGTCATTGAGTCCAGGCCCCTGCTTTCACTACCAGGACCATGTACTGATTTTGCCCCAGATAGCCCCATCAAGGATTGAACTCACAACCCTGGGTTTAGCAGGCCAATGCTCACACCACTGAGCTATCTCTCCCTGCCAAACAGAAGTCATAGAATATCAGGGTTGGAAGGGACCTCAGGCGCTCATCTAGTCCAACCCCCTGCATAAAGCAGGGCCAATCGCCAATTAAACCAGCCAACAGATTTTTGCCCCATATCCCTAAATGGCCCCCTCAAGGATTGAACTCACAACTATGGGTTTAGCAGGCTAATGCTCAAACCACTGAGCTATCCCTCCTTGTGTGTGCTATTGCCCTGGAGTATGTGTCACCCTGTATGTGTAGGCACTGACTGCCTCAGGAGATTGTGGAAACTCCTTCACCGGAGGTTTTCAAAAGGAGGTTGGATAGCCATCTGTCTTGAATGGTTTAGACACAACAAATCTTGCACAGCTTGGCAGGGGGTTAGACTAGATGACCTTTCTAGTCCCTTCTAACCCTATGATTCTATGAAATTACAGGAAAATGGAAGTTAATTGGATTCTTTCATTCCACAAAAAGAATACTGAAAAGTGGGCCATTAGATACTTATGTGGTTCTAGTCTACAACATTCTCTTCTACAGGGTGAGGGGTGCGTGGGGAGCACTGGTCTGAATACATGCCTAATAAACACAAGCCTATGGAAGAAGTGTGTAAAGCTCACTTAATATGGAATCATCACTGGGAATTGAAGGTGATTTCCAATAAAACTTGGGAGTCCACCAGAAATACAGGGTTTGCATTACCAATGTTACATGGAGTATTGTGCATAATTTGTAACATTAAGTTATTCATTACCATGAAAGATGAGAAGAGGTCAACTAGAGGCAGAGTTATACATTGTCCAAGTTATATAATGCCATTTCTAAAAAAAATTCAAACTGGTAAATGGGGAATTTTCTTCCTTGATTAAACTGGCAATTATATGGCAATTGTGACCTGATTTTCTTATGTGCTATGCACCTGCAGCTCCTATCGACTCCTATTACCTTTTTTGACACAAGCAGCTAGTCATAGTTCTGGGCCTTGAGGGAGGAGAAAATGGATGGGAGAGTCATGCATATTTTTATGCCATCTTGTTTGTTTACAAGGAACGGACACAGTCCTGTTTCCCCAAACACAGGAAAAAACAAACAGAAAATAGCTAGTTTGCTTACAGCCCAAGCCTCTTTAGCCAGCTTGCCGAGACACACAAATTTCCTTTCTTCAGTTCTCCTAAGATCAGGGTCACATATACTGCTTGTCCAGGCTGCATCCTAAGCAGTGGAACTCCTGACAGTGTGTCTTTTTCTTGGAGACTTCTGCTTTTTCTTGAAGGGCAACTGTTACGCTTGTTAAGTTAAATAACGTTTTAACCCAACCCACATCAACTCCATTTAAATTAGTGGGTGCTCAGTATTTCTAAACAATGCATCCCCAGACCAACATTTTTGGTTGTCTAAAATAAATCCTTGTTCATTAAATAGGCAGATTTTATTTGAATTTCCAGAGGCACTCACAAAAACTACTTAAGTCATTGGGAGCTGCAGGTGATCAGCACCTCTGAGTACAAAGCCACTTGTTCTGGATTCTGAAATCTGGAATTAAGAGCACACATTTAGTGTGTGTGTGTGTGTGTGTGTGTGTGTGTGTGTGTGTGTGTGTGTGTGTGTGTGTGTGTGTGTGTTTTCAGCACTGATTTTGTACAAAAGCAATTGATTCTGGCAGCTGATAAAGCTCACCTTAGAACTTTAATCTTTGTGACATTCTAGTGTTAATGCTACAAACTAACAATATTCTAACTGACTAAAAATTCTGCAGTTTTTCACCCTCTAACAACTTGCCAGGGAAGATAATGGAGCAAGTAATTAAGGAAATCATCTGCAAACACTTGGAAGGTGGTAAGGTGATAGGGAACAGCCAGCATGGATTTGTGAAGAACAAATCATGTCAAACCAATCTGATAGCTTTCTTTGATAGGATAACGAGCCTTCTGGATAAGGGTGAAGCGGTGGATGTGGTATACCTAGACTTTAGTAAGGCATTTGATACGGTCTCGCATGATATTCTTATCGATAAACTAGGCAAATACAATTTAGATGGGGCTATTATAAGGTGGGTGCATAACTGGCTGGATAACCGTACTCAGAGAGTTGTTATTAATGGTTCCCAATCCTGCTGGAAAGGCGTAACGAGTGGGGTACCGCAGGGGTCTGTTTTGGGACCGGCTCTGTTCAATATCTTCATCAACGACTTAGATATTGGCATAGAAAGTACGCTTATTAAGTTTGCGGATGATACCAAACTGGGAGGGATTGCAACTACTTTGGAGGACAGGGTCATAATTCAAAATGATCTGGACAAATTGGAGAAATGGTCTGAGGTAAACAGGATGAAGTTTAACAAAGACAAATGCAAAGTGCTCCACTTAGGAAGGAAAAATCAATTTCACACATACAGAATGGGAAAAGACTGTCTAGGAAGGAGTACGGCAGAAAGGGATCTAGGGGTTATAGTGGACCACAAGCTAAATATGAGTCAACAGTGTGATGCTGTTGCAAAAAAAGCAAACATGATTCTGGGATGTATTAACAGGTGTGTTGTGAGCAAGACACGAGAAGTCATTCTTCCGCTCTACTCTGCTCTGGTTAGGCCTCAGCTGGAGTATTGTGTCCAGTTCTGGGCGCCGCATTTTAAAAAAGATGTGGAGAAATTGGAAAGGGTCCAAAGAAGAGCAACAAGAATGATTAAAGGTCTTGAGAACATGACCTATGAAGGAAGGCTGAAAGAATTGGGTTTGTTTAGTTTGGAAAAGAGAAGACTGAGAGGGGACATGATAGCAGTTTTCAGGTATCTAAAAGGGTGTCATAAGGAGGAGGGAGAAAACTTGTTCACCTTAGCCTCTAAGGATAGAACCAAAAACAATGGGTTTAAACTGCAGCAAGGGAGGTCTAGGTTGGACATTAGGAAAAAGTTCCTACCTGTCAGGGTGGTTAAACACTGGAACAAATTGCCTAGGGAGGTTGTGGAATCTCCGTCTCTGGAGATATTTAAGAGTAGGTTAGATAAATGTCTATCAGGGATGGTCTAGACAGTATTTGGTCCTGCCATGCGGGCAGGGGACTGGACTCGATGACCTCTCGAGGTCCCTTCCAGTCCTATAATCTATGAATCTATGAAAACTTGCTGCTGCTTGGACAGCTGGCCTTACCTTGAGGCGAACTGAGGCATCATTTCAAATGGGTGTAACCATGCACATTCCTGAAGAAAAGTGTAGATCAGAGAAGAGTGTGGTGGATGTGCAAGAAACAGCTGCTACTGAGTTTAGTTCCTTAAGTCTAGATGATCCAGGACTGTGGACCCACTTGAGCAGTAGCCTGAGGGACTTCTTTGTACTGCATGGGCTACAGCAAGTGAAAAACTTCATGTTCCCCAAAGACAATGAAAACAGAAGTTTCCATCCAACACATTACTGGTGTGAACTCCCCAATGGTGACAAAGTGGAGAGGCCATGGCTTATGTACTCAAAAACCCAGAATGCTGCATAGTGTTTTTGTTGCAAACTCTTCCAGTCTAATGTTCCAGCCACATTGGGTTCTACAGGAACAAAGGACTGGAAAAATCTGGCTAGAAATCTGGCATGCTATGAGAAGGCAGCAAATCACCAGGGAGCATTCCATAGGTGGAAAGAGCTTGAGATGAGAGTAAGGTTAAAGCCCACCATAGATGATCAGCATCAAGAGATGATTGCATCAGAGTCTCTTTACTGGCAAAATGTTCTGAAAAGGCTCATTGCTATTGTGAGAATGCTTGCTACCCAAAACCTAGCACTGTATGGCACTTCAGATCAGCTGTATCTGCCAAACAATGGAAACTTCCTTAAAATTAGGGAGCTGATGGCAGAGTTTGATGCTGTACTCCAGGAGCATCTAAGAAAAGTCACCACCCAAGAAATGTACACACACCACTACCTTGAAAAAACAATTCAAATCATACATTTACTGGCAACAAAAGTCAAACAGAAGATTGTGGCAGATCTGAAGTCAGCACAATATTACTCTGTTATCGTGGACTGCACACCTGACATCAGCCATATGGAACAAATGACTTTAATGGTGCGTTTTGTAACTACAACAACAGAACCTAGTGAAAATGTCCCTGCAATGGTGATGGTCAGAGAGCATTTTCTAGAATTTATTGACATTGATGATACTACAGGAGCCGGTATGACAAATGTGCTTCTTAAAAAGCTGGAAAATACGCGAATTGCAATAGCTGACATGAGAGGTCAGGGCTACGATAATGGTGCCAACATGAGAGGAAAGAACAGAGGAGTACAGATACGGATCTGAGAGTTAAACCCTCAAGCTTTTTTTGTCCCATGCAGTCTCATTCATTGAACTTGGTGGTCAGTGATGCAGCATCAGGTTCTAGTGAGGCTGCTGAATTTTTTAATGTAATTCAAAGCATCTATGTATTTTTCTCTGCATCAACTCATCGATGGCAAATTTTGAAGCAACATCTGGGAACATCCTCTCTGACACTGAAACCACTGAGTGCCACATGATGGGAAAGTCCAGTGGAGGCGATAAAGCCTATCAAACACCAAATTGGGAAGATAGATGATGCCATAGTTGCCATTATGGAGGATAATGCTATGACAGGAACTGTTCGTGGGAGAACAGTGGTAGAGTGAAATGGAATCACTAGAACATACATAACTTCAAATTTCTATGTGGCTTCGTGTTGTGGCATGACATACTGTTTGAAATAAATGTTGTAAGCAAGAGACTCCGAGGTGTTGACCTTGATATATCTGGAGCAAAGGAACAACTGGAGAAAGCGAAGTCATACCTACAGTTTTACCAGTCAGATGAGGGATTTCAAAACATTCTGAGGAGTGCACAGAAGTTGGCAGAGGAACTTCATACTGAAGCTATTTTCCCACCCATTCAAGAATACACAAGAGTCACCAAAGAAGAAGACATTTTGATTACGACACACGGGATAATCCCATACGAGACCCTAAACAATTCAAAATTGAATTCTTTAACCAGGTGCTAGATTGTGCAATACAGTCAGTTGAAGAAAGTTTCATGCAGCTCAAGGAACACAGCAGTATATTTGGGATGTTGTATGATATTCCAAAACTCCTCACTATATCTGAAGAAGACCTACACCAGCAATGCAGGGCATTAGAGACAGTGTTGACACATGATGACATGCGCGATATTGATGTGAGTGATTTAGATGATGACCTGAAAGCCCTTTCAAGATACATTTCAGCAGGATCAACTCCAAAGGCTGTTCTGGAATATATGTGTACAAATAAGATGATCACCCTCTTTCCGAATGCTTCTGTTGCTCTGCGCATACTTCTAACACTTCCTGTAACAGTTGCCAGTGGAGAATGCAGCTTCTCCAAGCTGAAGTTAATAAAAACACATCTACGCTCCACAATGACACAGGAGAGGCTGGTCGGCCTTGCAACCATCTCAATAGAGCATGAGCTGGCCCAGACTGTGGACCTTCCGGAAGCAGTTCAAATCTTTGCAACCAAGAAGGCATGGAAAGCACCACTTTCATTATTCAAACAGATACAAATGCCAGTGTTTATTATGCAGACAAGAAAAGTTAACTTTCAAACACCTGAACAGCAAATGTAAGTGTTACTTAACATTTTTGAACAAGGCATTTTAAGTTGTTAGTTCTCCTTTATTGGGGTAGGTAGCAGAGCAGTACCATGAGAGGAGTAGAACAGGAAGAAGGCAGAATTGAGACCTTTCAAAGTTTTGGCCCAAGCGAGGAGGCATGGGGGTGTCATTTGAGCTCCCCACTTCAGGTGCCAAAATGTTGTGGGCCAGCCCTGACGTTCTCATAACTTTAGTATCAATAAGCAATGAAAAACAATGGTTGCTTTTCCTTCCTCCCATATCAAGAGAGCAGATTTTGCTTACAACTTTTTATATCAAGCTGTAGAATATCATTAGAATGTAGACTACTGGATACACAAATTCCTTCCATGTTATTAGGTTCTCTGACTCTCAACAGAAACAGGAATTGAAGATGATAAGTGTGGAGCTGTGGGATATCACACAAAGATTAAATACCTATGCTCCAGAAATATGGGCAGAAAGTAGTGCTAAAAACAAATGTCTGGATATAGATATTTCCTCTGAGCTCCAAATTCTTTTTACTGAAGACTTTGAATTAAGCTAATACAGATATTGAAAAGATTTAAAAAAGTCTTAATGTTGTAAAATGGGTCTCTGGTCTGGCAGAGGGAGAAATTTAATTCACTTGTATAAATCCTGAGTAATCAGACTTTATAACACTGAATAATGGAGGTGGTGAACAGGGGAAAATGCCACATGGCTACTACCCAAGCTTATCAGCCACTGTTCCTCCTTCCTACTTGCACATGGTTACATGTGGATACCATTGCCCCATCCTCTGATAGGACCATTCCGTTGGCTAAAAAATGTATTGCATTCCTTTCATCAGGTGTGAGGTCAGCCTGCTGTTCAAATAATGGGTTTAGTATTTCCAAATGCTTATGTCACAAAGTATAGTTCTTTGAGCTTCACATCTTCAAGCCACCCCTGGCCAGCATGGTGGCCAAGCCCCTGAACTAACTGTTGGTGATAAAAATGTTTTAAGAGTGCCTTGCTTCCTTTGATAACTGTTATATTCTCTTAATCTTTTAACTAGCTTAATTATATCTGAGGTCATTTATGTTCAGTACTAATCACGATTATACAGTATGAGTGTGTGATTAACACACACACTTTGGAATAACATTACGATACCTTCAAGTATGTTAAGCAACCATTAAATTCAAATGCATTGAGGTTATGAGGACACTTAAATACAGTGTAAAGGTGGCCAAGGGGAAATGTCAAGAGTTCAAACACTTCCATAGTTTTAACAGGGGTTCCCCCCCTTAAACTGCCCTTTGAACTTAAGCCACTATTCGTGGCTAGATTCTCACCTGCTTGATTCAGGAAAGTGAAGAGCAAGAGGGCCCATTAAGGAATTGGTTACAGGCCTGATTCTGTTGCCTGACCTTTCTTGGCCTCTGCATATGTTAACCCAGCCCTGGTAATTCTGGGAAAAGTGTCAGGTACGGCTTTATTTAATCATGTCAAGTAGAAACAAATTGATTAGTCTGATTATAAGTGACGGGGGAGGGGGAGGTAAGAAATAGGGCCTAAAATATCAGTTTAGGTTCCACCTTCCCTATGGAGTCATGGACAAGCCTTTTAAATTCTACAGCAACATGATTTTTGTCACAACTGTCATCTCAGACGAGATGCCTCCACTAAAGACATTGCCTGCCACTCCCCCTTAACAAAAGATCCCTGAACTCTCAGAAAAATGCATGCCCTTAAATAGGCCAGATAAATTAAATAACTTATTTGGAAATATGGGTCAGCTGCAAATCAATCCAATATTAATAGTTAGTCAGTATCTTAGCAGTTTAAAGCAAAGTGAAGAACTGTCTGGAAATGCAATTAACATATCCAAACAGCCAAAACAAAAACAAGCTTCCAGATAAAACATTGCTATAAATTTCAAAAAAAAAAAAAGAGAGTGAGTGGGTTTTATTCACAGGAATGTCAAATCCTCTGACACAAGCTTGCATATAACAGACTCAGGCCTACCTGAATCACTACCTGTAAAATTCTGGCCACACAGAAGTGAATGGTAAAACTACCAGTGACTTCAATAAGGGCAGAACTTCACCTTTTATTTAATTGTATCACAGCAATGCTTAGAGGCCATCATCAAGACTAGAGCCTCTTTGTTCAAACTCTGACAGTCAGTGACATTCCTTTTCCAACAAGCCACAATCAGTGTTCCAAGCAAAGATGAGGGAACAGGTTGGAGGAAGCTCAATAGTAACAAAAATAAAGTCATATGACTACATAAACTGTAGCACAACTCTAAGCTTTGGAATAGCTATGTTTTTTGAATATTTTAAATAGACTAAATGGAATTAGCTATCCTGGACTGACACAGAAGTAAACAAACTGCTGGAGTCACTATTTTCTCGCTTTTCTTTTATTAGCAAACATCTGTATGCCAAACATTTACATGATACTTCCTCCCCAGAATTATTCAGACCAAACTAGTTTTTGATCTTGTGCAGCCGTTCTTCCTGTATCTACCTTGCACAATTGGAAAGCCACGTGAGAACTATTATGGCATTTCATCCCCACCCCCAAACATTATACTTGAGCGAACAGAAAATGCACACAAATACATCTTTGAACAGCTTACATTAAAAAGGCTGGGATTTGATTATTTAGCAACGTTGTATATTATTATGACAATATTTTTATTTAAAAGCTGTAATGAAATGTTCTGCAAGCTTCAAAACTTATTTTAGTTGTGTTTGTCCTGTGTATAATTTGATTATCTTAAACCATGAAGGACAGTAATCTTTTCTTCAACACACTTTATTGTGCCAGATTTATTTTTTAAACTCATAAATAATTAGACCTCATCAGGAGGTAACTAATTCTTGACATCTAGAAAATGAACTACACAGCTCAGAATTGAATTTATGACTCGTGCCAAGAAGAAAATGTTATCTGAAGAGTTTAAAGGGAAGCTTCAAAATATGTTATCTGCATGTGATTCCTCTGTTTTTTGGAGGGCTTCTGAAATTAAATGTTATGATTTTTTTTCTATCATTTAGTATTAAGCAACAGCTGAGAACAGCTAATAATAAATCAAGTTTTAATGATTAATTTAAACTATATTGTTAGCATTCTACCTTTCTTAAAAAGGATGAACTCAGACGTGGTCCCTCTCTCCCCTCCCCCATCAAGCTCTTTCTATCTTTCTCAAAGAGTACTGAAGGCACTCTATGCCAGCCCTTAACCGGTGAGAGGAGTTGCTGAGCAACACAAGACATGTTCCTCAGCTGACTGTCTCTACTAGCCTAGAGTGAAGGGCTACAGCAGGAAAAAAAAACTGCCTTGATCCTGAAAACACTTATGTGTGTGTTTAAAGAGTGTGCATGTCCAGTTGAAACTCAAGTATATGTGGGAAGAGGGCCCTAATATTCCTAATAGTGCAAACAGCAGAGAAATCTCTGAGCAGTTTGCCATAACAACTCATAAGGTAGTTTCCAAAATTTTCTTCTAAAGCCACTAGTCACTTATGTTGGTGTCTGGTGCAACCACTAGGCAGACTAGGTGGCCGCCTAGGGCGCCAAGTGGTTGGGGAGACTGAAAAAGCGGTGCCCCAAACATTTTTTTTTAAACAGCGGAGCACAAGGCTGCCGCTGCTTCCCGGCTCCAGAGGGGCTGCCTGCAGCACGATCAGTCCCTGACCCCCCGGGGAGCAGCCGGCGGCGGAGTGGGGAAGGGGAGGGTCTAGCGCTAGCAGCTGCGCCTTCTTCCCTGCGCTGTGGGCCGAGTCGGGCTCCCCGCCACCCCTGGGGCTCTCAGTGGCAGCAGCAGGATTGGGCGCAGGGATCTGGCTGCCTGTACCACTGCTGAGAGCCCCGGGGGCGGTGGGGAGCCCGGCTCGACCCACAGCGCGGGGAAGAAGATGCAGCTGCGCTCTGCTCTTCGGGAGGAGAAGCTGGGTGTCTACTCCACCAGCAAGGTACCTAGCTGGGCCGCAGGGAGCTGTACGGGCCCACGGAGTGCCGGGGAGTGGGCAGGTCCAGTCCCTGGCCTGGGGAATGGTGTATGTAGGAGCAACCCGGGCATCCATCCCCCAGCCAGCGCCACCGACACCCCCAACACCCACTGACCAGCTACCTTCTCCCCTGTGCACCCCCCCATCCCAACAACCCACCCTCTCCTGCCACTTTTGCCTCTGGGCAACCTCCACCCAGCAATCCCCCCTCCCAGCCACCACGGTCACCTTCACCCCTGCATCAACCTCGGAACCCCCCCCCTCCACCTGCCATCTCCCTTCTGCCCACTCCTCCCTTGTGCAAACCCCTCTGTGCCACCTTCACCCCCCTGCAACAACCCAGGGCACAGACACACCCCTACCTGCCAGCCCCTTGCAACAACCCCCTCTTGCCCACTTCTCCCTTGTGCCACTCCCTCCCTGTCACTGAACCCCCTGCAACAAGCCCCTTTTGCCTCTGTGCAATCTCTTCCCTGCCACTACACCCCCGCTCCCTCCACTTGGCCACCTCCATCCCGTGCAACAATCCCATGCACCCCCCTCTCTGCCACCTTCACCCCATGGAAGAGCCCCCATACGGCCCCCCTCTTTGCAGCCCCCCCCCCCCCCGTCCCCTGCACTTTGTGAACATCTGGGCCCCTGGGGGGGAACTTGGCCATAGGAAGGTGGGGGCTGGACATCGGATGGGGGGGGCGCAAGGTGGAAGTTTCACCTAGGGCGCAAAATATCCTTGCACCGGCCCTGGCTGTATGTAAAACACAGTGGTGAGTCAGCTCTATTTAGTTGCTATCAAAGAAACTTCAAGTAGTACTACTGACGGGCTCAGTTCTGTTATTTGGCATTAGTGGCCTTTGAATCAGGCACTTAGAGTAGCCAGAGTTTTCTTGGAGCTCTCCCACCAGAGTTCAGTACTTCTTTGCCTGAGGTTGTTCCCCCCCCCCCCCCACTGTCCCTCCCCTAGCGTGAAACTCTTGGGACTTTGGGATCACTCGGAATGCCTGTAGTGCCCTTCCCAGCACCCACTGACATCTTTCTGAAGAAGTAGGCTCTTGCTGCTGTGTCATTGAGAGCCTACACAAGGGCTCTACTGGGAAGGTTTGTTGTCCTGGAACCACTCTTGTAAATGAAATTATATTTACTCAACTTCACTGTCATTGCAGATACACCATAAGGCACTCACTCACACACATACATAAATCCCACAGGAGTTTGCATTCACAAGTTAGGAAACGGAAGATACATTTTACATTAGATGAATAGTTCTGGCAGCTGTGTAACCCAACCAGCATTCCTGTTGATGTGCAATAAGATTATTGAATCTAATGTATACTCCTAGTTATGGTTCCACAGAAAACATACCCTTCCTACAAACAGGGCAGGTGGCTTATTAACCCCACAGTGTTATGAATATTAAATTATAGTAATCTTTATTATAACTAATAAGTCCCCTTTAAAGAATAATTGCTCTCTATATATTACAGAAACATACATTTTAACTGTTTAAAGACAACTGCTGTCTGGCTGTATGCAGATCTCATAAAAAATGTACATATTGTAAAATACAGCAAAATCTCTATAAGCTGTCAAATGTGTTCTGGGGAAAAAAGAAAAAATAAATAGAAAAATACAACAAAGCTCAGTATTAGATGAGGCAGCAGCTTTTCAGTGTCACAATGAGAAGCAATAAGGTGTCAACCTGCTCTGTTGGTTGACAACTGAAGCTGTGGTATGAGTGAGGCATCAAAGGAAGAGAGGCACAAGCCATTTAAATGCACTTTATGAGAGAGAGAGTGACTGAATTGCATGTTCTTTATAAATAAATTAAAAAAAAGCCTAAATTTTCCCAACTTGGAGGCCAAAATTTAGACATCTGAAAATAGAGGCTTGTATTTCAGAGATGCTGAATGATCACTGCTAACTTTAGCCTCTATGTTAAGTGTCTAAAAAAAGGCTTTCAGTGCCTAAGTATCCCAGTTTGGCCTAGGCGTTTCACAATTTTTACAAGAGCCATTAAAACAAACCCACTGTCTGACAAACTGATTCTAAATAGCTTCTTCTGTCACAACTTGGCACAGGGGTTAGAGTTAGTCTGAAAATGAAGAGAAGGAGGTGAAGTCATATTACCTGAAAAAAATTGTTTTCTCTGCAATTTGCACAACAGTTTTAATATTCAGGAAAACTCAGTTAAGCAAGGAATCAGAAGAAAAAGCCTTGAGTGGTGTAACCATTCTTAACATATAGTATAAATTCATACAGGCATTGAAATGCTTTTTTAATTTTCAGAGTCAGCCATTCAGAGAGGGCGCAGTTTTGTGCCTTAACTTTTGAAAAGGTTGCTAAACAGTTATGTGTAATGCGACATATTTGTAGCAGCTCTGGTCTCAGATGGCAAGGCTAGAACTCTGAATTACTTCCCAAACAGTTTAGACAACTCAATCTACAGTTACAACTGGTGAAGCTCAAAAGGTTTTGAATTTGGATTTGGTTAGTATGGATGTAGAAAAATTTGGTTTCTTAGCCATTTTTTATCTGATGCAAGCAAACTATTTGAATCTGCAAATTTTAGGTAACTGTCTTGGGACGTTTGAAGTTTCTGGCACTACTTGTTTCCCACCGGAATGAACACAAAGGGTTTTTTCCATGTAGCTTCAGTATTTTTGGTTTCAATCCTAGCTGAGATCTGGAAATCTAATTGCTTCTGAAAATGGTTCATAATAGGTTAAATCAACATTTTAAAAATTTTAAATGTGTCAGGAGGTAGAAATAGCAGTGAGAAAGAGGAAGTCACTTTTTTCCCCCTCAACCATGTCACCCATCCCTATACTCGCAAACATTATCACAGTTTGTTCACAGTCCTTACTGGTGTGAATAGGCTACAGTTACTGTAATAAAAAAAACTTTGCTATTTACTGCACACCAGATGAAAGTAATCTCATTTTCATACTGCTGAAATATCCAAAGGTTTTCATAGACCTATTTTGTTGCAGAGAGGTGGGGAGCGAATGCAAGCAATTTTCTACGGCTCTTGCATTACGCATGCCTCTGTGGATGCTGAAGATATTGGCCATGCACAGATAATACATTTAGAACTCCTCGGGCCAGTTCCACAATGGATATTGAAATTCCACTTTTAAAAGTAATGTATTGCAGTTCTGTAACAGAACTTTGGGAATGTTTAAAAATATTTCAATTCTAAACAAAATTTAAGAAAATGTTTGTCATTCTGTTTCTCTGACAGTTAGCCAAGTCATCATTTATACAGAAGTATGCATGAAGAGACCTGCAACTAACATTAAGACTGTATGTAAAATTAGCAGATCACTAATTCTTAATTAACTAGGAGTCTATCAAAAAATGAGCATTTTTTTTCTCCTTGTATGTATCTTTCTCAAAACATAAACCCAAATCATTACAAAAAAAATCTTACTTTGAGAACCTGTAGCATTTGAGATTATATATTGCTATTTATATATTTAAATATTTTGCTAGTCTGATATAAGCAAATACCTTTGCCAACCTGCACAAAAACAAAGAAGTCCAAACACAATGGAGAGTCAAAAAACAACCCCCCTTGCTAAGATTAGGCTTCACTAAGAATCTAGCTACAAGTAAAAGTTGCATTCAACCCTTCTCCGTAGTTTGGCTGCTCCTAACAACCTTCCAGTTCTCTTCCAGAAGAGCGATGTCAATATCCTTTATACTTGATGCGGTACAGACCCAGCCCCTCCTGACTCATTAGAACCTACTTAAACTAATAGGTTAATATCGGATACCAGAGTAAGAAGTGCACGCAAACACTGTTAACTTGCCACTTCTGGTTTGCAGGTAACAGTACAATCGAGTTCATCCTAATTAAAAGACTTAGTGCTTGAGGAGATACAGGGTGTATCCAATATTTTACTCAAATGCTCACTCTTGCATAAGTTATTTACTTGGCTCTGAAAGGAGGTGGACACTGCCTCCTTTTCCTTAGTGTGATATGAGACACCCAAGATGAACATGAATGGTGGATATTATAGAACCAGCGCCACAAAAAGACTAGGTGCCTAAGTCCAAAATTTATGTATCACTGAGATCCTAAAAAACCCTACTCAGCTGTCGCCTAATCCTATAGGTGTCTAAAATACCTTGGCATCTAAGTTTTCACCTTAAAAGAGCCCAGGGCACGTAAGTTGCTGCTGCTGGGCTTGAACACAACTCTTTGGTCTCAGCATCCATCTCACGCCTAAATCCCAGGGCAATCCTCAAACCAGGTGAAACTAGGATTGGTTCTTCTGTTTGGCCTATGGGGCCCAATTTGGTAGACATTCTCTGAGCATGCCTAACTCCACACAAAAGGGGGATGAGGGAGGAACTATGGGATATATTGGTGTGGGAATCTCTCCTGTTGAAACTATTAAATTGTGTCTAAAGAATTAGATATGCATCGAGTCAGAGAGAGAAGGAGAATGACGCTGTAGTCCAGTGATTAGGGTACTTACCTGAGATGTGGGAAACCCTGGTTTTAATCTTTTTTTCCCCCTCAGGTAGAGGGGGACATTCAACTGGTGTCTCCCAGAGCCCAAGTACATGCCCTAACCACTGGACTCTCTCTGCCCCAGTGCATTTTAAAGTTATTTGATTACAACAAGAGTTATTGAAAACAACTTAAAAATTCTGATTGAATATGTGATTCTGTCAAACAGGTCATATTCGTCTGAAACAAAAGTCTGGTGAAAAATTAAAACATTTCCATTTTTTACTTTGAAATTCATTTCTTTTGATTTTATTGTATATTATAACAGAAAAGTCAAAATCAAAACATTTCCATTTTCTCCAAATGAAACATTTTAATCCACCTGAAAATGTCTGAATTTTCCTTCATTGAGCATTTTAAAATTTTCAGTTTATATTCTGCAGTATTTTTTAAACTGATAAATCTTCTTCACAGCTCTACATACAATGGCTACTTCAAAAATTATGTTACCTTCCAGGTTACTTTGTTATAGTGTTGTGACTTCCCACCACAAGGTATTTCCACATATGTGCCTTGGTGAGAGGGTATTATTGACGGACCCTAATGAGATGAAACAAAGGGAAAACAGACACCTCATGATAGAGGCAGGATCTCTGACACTCCATCCTGTGTAAAAGGCTCAGGGGGAAGAAAAGAGAAGAAGAAAAAGAAACCAGAAGAAGCTGAGGTCGACAAAGGACTCACCAAATGTATATTTCCAATTCCTTTTAGCTTACAAGGAGGTTTAAAATTGAGGTAAAACCACATTGGCAGAAGCTTTGTTTTATACCACTGCAGCACATCTACATTAGAGGTTTGCCCCATTATAGGTACATTGGTAGAGCTACACTGATATACTGATATAATGATCTCCAGTATAGTCAGGTCAATAGATACAACAGTACAGAAGGAAATGCTGAAAAAAAAAAAAACAAGCCTGTTTTATGTGAAGGAGACCTGATGGTTGTTACAATGCAGGACAGAAAGAAAGAGAGAGTTAACTTTGTGCATGATAAACTGGGTTTGGGAATTCATTCAATCTGGGACTGTTTATCTCATCCAGAAGTTGATATTACCAAGCCTTATGGACTACCTTATAACTTGGACATTAAGCCTGGACTATAAACACGCTTCTGCGCACAGATTTAATTTCCCCAAGGACAGAAGGTGTCTGCCTTTCCAATCATGTAGAGTCAGCAGTTGAATTTTATTTTATTCTAGTCTGTGTGTGTGTCAAAACAAGTGTATAAAAAGCAATTCTGAAGTTACCTGGTACTATATATATTCAGAGTTTCAAAATCTTAGGAAACTAGAAATTGCCCCACAGGATCCGTTCAGTGGCCCATATAGTCCAATATCCCATCTCTGACAATGCCCATTAACAGATTATTACTCAGCTTATCATATAATATGTAAATTAGAAAATAAAGCACATAAATACCAATCAGGCCAATCAAATTTTCTGGCCTGTCTACACTGAACTACCATTGACCTTGAGAGGTTATCTAGTCCAGCCCCCTGCTATGAGCCAGAACCAAGTTTACCTTAACAACCCCTGACAGCAAACCTCCAGTGACAGGGATCCCACAACCTCCCTTATTCCAGATCTTAACTAACATTACAGTTAGATATTTTTCATTAATTTTTAACCTAAGTCTCCCTTGCTACAGATTAAGCTGATTGAAGGTAAGACAAGAAGCAGTGGACATGGAGAACAATCAACCAACCACCATCCCCTTTGTAACACTCCTTAACATATTTGAAGACTTATCAGGTCCCTTCTCAGTCCTCTGCTCAAGCCTGAATACACAGGTTTTTTTAATCTTTCCTCAGAGGTCAGATTTTCTAAACTTTTTCTCATTTTTTTTTGTTCTTCTCTGGACTCTCTCCAATTTGTCCACATATTTCCTGAAGTGCAGCACCCAGAACTGAACATAATACTCGAGCTGAGGCTGTACCAGTGCCGAATATAGCAAACCAGTTACTTCATGTCTTATATACAATAATTCTGCTAATAAACCCCAGAATGATATTAGTCTTTTTTCGCAACTGCTTCACACGGTTGACTCATCCAATTTGTGATTCACTATAACCCCCAGATCCTTTTCTGCAGTACTACTGCCTACCCAGTTATTTCCCATTTTGTAGTTATGCTTTTGATTTTTCCTTCCTAAGTGTGCTACTTTGCACTTGTCTTTCCTGACTTTCCATCTTGCTGATTTTGGACCAATTCTCCAACTTGTTAAGGTCATTTTGACCCCACCCAGGTTGGTATCTTCTGCAAATTTTACAAGCACACTCTCAAGGTAATTAAAGAAAATATCGACTAGGACTGACCCCATTACATATGTCCTCCCAGTTTGAGTGTGAATGATTGATAACTACTCTGAGTATGGTCTTTCAACCAGCTTTGTGCCCACCTCATAGTAATTGCATGTAGATTACATTTCCCTAGTTTCCCTATGAGAATGTCATGTAGGACTGTATCAAAAGACTTACTAAAAATCAAGATACTTCATGTCTACTCCTTCCCAACTATCCACTAGGACAATAACACTGTCAAAGGAGGCATGATCTGTTTTTCTCTTGTACAAAAAAAAAAGTTGGCTATTACCTACCTATTATTCTCTAAATTCTTACAAATGGCAAATACTTTGTTACAGTACCTTTCCAGATATCAAAGTTAGGCTGACTGGTCTAATTCCCCAGGTCCTCTTTGTTCCTCTTTTTAAAGACAGGTACTATGTTTGCCCTTCTCCAGTCATCTGGAATCTCCCCTGTGATCCATGCACTCTCAAAAGATAAATTGCTAATGGTTTCAAGATTACCTCAGATAGTTCCTTAGGACCCTAGGCTCTATTTCATCAGGCCCCACTGACTTGAATATATCTAATTTATCTAAATATTCTTCAATCTCTTCTTTCCCTACTTTGACTTGCATTCCTTCCCCCCTTGTTAATATTAATTGTGTGAAGTATCTGGTCACCATTAACCTTTTTAATGAAGAATGATGCAAACTAGGCATTAAATACCTCAGCCTTCTTGATGTCATCTATTATTAGCTCTCCTTCCCTGTTGAATAGTGGACCTACACTTTCCTTTGATATTTACCAAAGTCAAAGACCAAAGCAAGTGCAAAGATAGCCAGGCCTGCTGCAATCCTGACAGGCATTGTGTGTGTTCTCTGCAAGGTTAGCGTGACTTCAGGAGTTGATAGGAGGAAATATAAACATAGTGGGTTTGTCAGAGATGGAGATAATGGAGGTTAGCAGGTCCAAGGAAGATGAGGGGAGAAGTTAGTCATGGAGTATGTTTGCTTATTATATTGTGCTGGTGCACAGAAAAACAAGTAGGAAGGGACTGCATCGTTTATTTATTTGTATCATTTTACAATAATAAAAACCAGAGTAAATATTTGGATAATAAAAGAATAGAATAATAGGCACTTGTATAGCACCTTCCATCAGAAGATTTCAGAGCGCCTTAGAAACATTATTGACTACAGCCTTACAACACCTGTGACAGACAGACAGAGCACTATCAAAATGTTAATGATAGAATGGGAACCCTGAGGCACAAAGGGGCTCATTGACATTTATATACAATTCATGGTCCTATGCAGAAGAGTTTTAAAATGAAATGTGTACATAATCTTTTCTTTTTATAATAATCTCATAGTATCTGGAGAGCATGCAGTGATCTAAAAATTTAGCATGCCTGAGGCAAACAGATTTGTAGACTTTGAAAAGGAAAGGGAAAAAACCTAACTTGTACTTCTAACATCTGGGGAAATGGGTTCGGGGGGTGGAATTTAATGCCCCCTCCCTCAGGTATACATCAAGAAGCAACTGAAGGATCCTTAATTAATTTCTTCTTAGGCCTTAGTGAAAAAGTAAATAGACTTTCCATTAGGCTAGAAATTATATGTCACCAATTCAATGGGATATCCAAGACCTTATCATCACAATATTGGTCAAAGTATGGCAGCAGTAAATGTCACGTCTGTCAGGCTGTGGTGTTCTGAACCAATCCATGTTAGATTTACTCTGAGTAAATGTCAGTGCCATTGAGAGCTGCTAGAAAAAGCAGATTTTTCTCTACTGACAAGCACTTAACAATAAATTGGCTGGTACAATAGCAGCAAGCTAATGACTAGGCCTTGCTTCTTGGAAAGATTTGAAAGTTGTAACATAGCTGATTCTCCATGTCAAGCAGTTTTTCAGAGGAACTTATTGTATAAAAGGAATTTGCACAACTGTCCAGTTTGGTTAATCTAAACAAAGCACTATTCATTGACATCAGAATTACCTCTCGCACCCCAATACTTTTCAGTCTGTTGACGCTAGCTTCAGTTATCACCTATTACTTGCTACGCAACCTGAATGCAGTTCTAAGCCTTAACCCCCCCCCCCCACACACACACACACACACAGATGAGAATCAGAAAGCACTGATTGGATTAGTACTTATCTGTACTGTCTAGGACTCAAATATTTGCCAATTCCATATTTAAATGGGACATGCATAATTAATGTAGGCATAAGTGAACAATTTTGCACTGAACCTTTCCATATTGGAAAGAAAATGGTTTGATATCACTGAACCTTGGCTACTCACTTAGTCCAGATCCTGAAAATGGGAGCCTTAAGTCAAAGCAGTCTTCTCACGTGCTCTCTGTTTCATTACTAGGAACATAAGACCTAATCCTGCAAAATCTTATGCACATGAAATATCCAAATGAAGCCAATGACACTATTCTAAGGTCTAAAATTAATTGTGTGTGTAAATATTTGCAGGACCAGCCAGGAGTCATTTTAATGTAACACCATACAATGAAGATTTCACTATACAATCATGTTTGTGATTTGTTTGTTAGCCAAAAAGATTTGCACAGAGACTATATGCTGACTTTTCTAGCATGGGATATAGTTCAACTGGATTTAGCTCATTTGTCCATATATTCATCTATTTTCAGTTTGGCAATACTGTAGTTCAGCAATTATTTGCTAATCCATATTTGATTTTCCCTCAGTTATCAAGAAGGTAAAATGCAAAGGCTGCTTGTTCTTAAATTAAAGGGCAAACATGCACAGTATAAATATTTAAAATTGCAGTTGGTTTCATCTATTCAGCTGTGCACATTGCATTTTGCTTACTAGTGTTGATTATTAATCCCAACATCATTAAACATAATTTAGAAAAATAAAATGATGAAAAGGCAATTATATTCTCCTAACATTTTATCTGTACAGTGGCACAGTTAAAAGATGATGCTTATGAGAGAAATTCTTAGTCCTTCCCACTAGCCTTTATTGGATTGGTAATTTCTTTTTTAATTAGGATACAATCTATACTAATCAGCAGTCTAATATAGATTCACATGCAAAAATTCCTTTCCCTGATTGATCTTAATAATATACAAACTAATTCCAGAAAGAATATTCCTAGCAACTTGGCCATGGAAAGTGGATGCTTTGGGGAAATAAGGTTCATACAATGTAAGTGCTGCCATGTAGCCCCACATCTCTAATACTGATCAGGAAAGAATGCACAGTTTGCGGTTTTGTTTTTTCTTTTCTCAGTTTTGTTTATGCATGCATGCACTCACATTTTGTTGTGTTAAAGCATATAGATCTGATATGTGGGGACCATAATTTCATACTTCTTCCTTGCCCATCTCATGATAGATGCTATCTTTTAAAATTTTGGAAGCTGAAGTGCTCGTTTTTTATTTTATTTTTTTAAATCAAAGCCTCCTTAGTCCCTTTCTGCTGATGGCTGAAATGGAAAAAATGATTGGAAAAATTCTTATCAATTGAAAATGGAAGATTTTGGCATTTTCTCACTCAAATGAAAAAAAAAAGTAATTTTTGGGCAAATGAAGCCTTTCAAAAACGCTTTGACCTGAAATGAAGTGTGTTACATTTCTAGTGCTTTTTACCCTTCAACCATTAGATCTAGCTAAATTTCTAAACAAAGTAGTTTTGAAACTAAAAGTTGAAACATTGCATTTTGACTTTTAAAAAAGTTCTTTTTTTTTTTCAGCTGAAACTATTACCAAATGCAGCCCAAACTCACAGATAATACTGGTTGACCTGACACTACATTTTTCAGCGAATCAACTATTTGGCCAAAAAAATTTGCCCAACTGCTCTCGTAACAAACATCTTCAAAAGGCATTCCTAACTGAGCTATCCTAATTGAAGCATTCTAACAAACACCTCTACTTCAGCTGGCCTAGTAAAAAAGTAATCTGTAAACCCCTCTAAGTTAAATAGCCTCTCTTTTCCTCATGGAGAGCTGAAGAGTATGCCTGGTTCCAAAGTTCCAATTTCAGTATTTCTGAACTTCATAAGGACAAAACATTTATCTGCAAAGTAAGGGGAAATGGGGTTCACCCATACACACTTCTATCATCTTTAAAATAAAACTATACAATTTTCTTAATGAAAAGGGAACAAAACTGACTGTAGATTGAAGTTTTCCATATTTTGTCTTGGACCAACGATATGTGCAGTTAAGAGGGTCCTGAGTCACTGTCAGGAGAAGCTACATCTAAAAAACATATATTTGCTACTGATCAACAATACATTGCACCAAATCACTAGTGCTAGCATTCACTTCATTGGGATGCCTCAGGGGATGAGCTCTGGTTTCACTACACTGGCATTCCCAGTTAGCTGGAGGAGTTTCAGAAATATTCTATGTCTCAGGAGCTGGTGATCTGCAGCAAGCCCGTAAGCTTACTGAACAGATTTCAATCACTGGAGCCATTATTTGCATGTCAGATTATTCAGATATTAATTCAACCAATGAAATATTTTTTTCATGGCTATGCTCCTGATGTACTACAAATGTATGCCCTTAAAATAATAAAAGTAAATGGCCTACAGATAGTAGGTGGTTTTTCTTTAGGAGGGAGAGACAGTTCTGCTATCATACTAGGGACAAAACTGCTGGAAACTGATTGGGTGAGAGTTGTAAAACACTGGGTTATACTGAAGGTAGAAATAGTGGACCAACTCCAACAGTTCTTTTATGAAGCATCAAGTTGCACACTGCACTTGTTTGATTACTCGTTTTAGAGTTTCTGTTGCTTCCTTTCCCTGGAAGCTCAGAGGACTCTTCCCATAAAAAGAACTGTTGGTTGTCTGTGCGACTGTGTGTTTTAAGAAAAAGGATGCCTGAGATACCGGGGTTTAGAGGGTCACAGCAAGAAACACTCCTTTTATGCTGTAAGAACTTATGCTGATATTTTTCCATGCAAGGTTTCTTGTTAGTGGGACCTGGCAGAGAGTAGTCAAACACAAAAGGAGTTTTGACTCTGAATCCAGACAGAAATTCAGTGATTTGTCAGAAGGGAGACTTGGACATGATACAAGAAAGGAGAACTCAGAAGATAACCTTGAGCATAATCATTAGCTTGTTCAACATCAAGCAGATCTGAATTTGAAAATCAGACCACCTTGCCCTACTGGGGAAATGCCCAATAGTTGACTGTATCCTGGCACTACTGCTGAATGGCATCTTATTAAACACATACACCAGAAGCACACTTCACATGCTTCTAACCTACTCTTCTCTATTTCTCTGAAAAGAGTCAAAGAGATCGCTTTGGAATGGATCATTACACAATTAACTGAACTCCTGCACCCTGTTCATATAGAACACTTCTTCCTAATAACTGGGCTGCTCTTCCATCTTGTGTGTAATTGTTTTTTTCTGATGGATGAGTTACAGAAATGGCCACTTCACATGGAAAATATATTGCCTCCCTTAAACGTTTTATGAACATGGACACTGAGCATGGTGAATTAGTATTTAAAATGTTGACCTCAATGTAAGCCCAAGTATTCTGTTCTTATCCTCAAAATAAACTGTTTCTTAATTACAGGAATGTGGACACACTGGTTGTATCTGAGAAGGCGTCGCCGTCTATGTACAACTCCCTCTATTATGACAGTGCAGTTGATCACTTACCATACAGTATAGAAGCTGGTGTTTGAATCATTTAGCTCTTCTTGCAGTTTCATGTACCTGAGCATGGATGGCTGTGAAGTGAATTCGTACCTTGTGGGGAAAAAAATATTCCTTACTGTTTATATGAATAATTTCCTTAACTTGTGGATTTTTTTGTATACTATATTATCAAAGCCATTATTCCTGTAGCTCACAAATCTCTTCTTTATCAACTTGTTCATGAAATGAGCAAAAGGCATGGAGATTGAGGAGTAGTCATCTTATTCTCAGACAATAGGGATTTTTTAGGATGTGGAAATTTAGAGTACTTCCTTCTATAAGCAACTGTTACTTAAATATGAACATGAACAGATAATGCTTATCCGTATGCTTGCATCCCCTTATGTTTAATGCTCAAGTTCTACTGCTATTGGAATTTTTCACTGTTGATTTAACAGCTGCTTGCTATAATGAATTTCTAATAGTTCCCACAAAGACTTCTTTCTTTGCACTGCACATTCAGTGAGGATGAATACAAATTCAAAGGACATCCTACTCCAATTACTATGTGAAAAAGTATTTCAGAGAATGTTCCTGCTGATTGTCTGAAAGAGTTGGATGAGCTAATTTGGGATCATTATGGGGCATCATATATTTATCCTCTATTCTAAAAATGGTTATATTTACATTGTACCATCTATCAATCCCAAAGTGTTCTACAAATATCAGGGAGTATATACAGAAAACTCTGAAGCCAGCCGTAAGTGAAATGGCACCCACTCCCAAAAGTGAAGTAACATTGTCAGGCTGTGCTGTGGCCAAAATCCAAGAGCACAGAGGCATGTGTGTTTATAACAGAAGGAAGAGCTTTATTAGTGATAACACAGAAGAAGAATTCAGCTTAAAGGATGCAACAATGATAGAATACCATTGGGTCAGAGACAAAGCCAAATGGGTATGAAAATAGTTGTGGATTTAGAATGATTTATCTAAAGATAAATAGTGCTTGTTAGATGTGCTATGTATATTTAAAGGTCTTTATTAATTCTAGAGACATTTTAGATATATGTCCAACTAAAGGGGCCATACCGTGGAAGGGCACAAGATACACTTACATAATGTGACACTAAGAAGTTATTTAAACAATAGATTAGGCTCTAAAGAAATTAAAACCAGATCCTCTCTCTCACACCCTATTACATTTTGCTGTCATGCCTCTTCAGTGCTAAAATTATCAGACTATCTCATCAAGACATACCATGTGCCATGCTTTAGTATTTGCAGAGCTGCTCACACAGCTTCCCTCAATTGGCCATCATTCATGTTTGCTCATTTGTCACATTCATGTACTTTAACTTGCTGTGGATTTATAGGAGTTTTATATTATTAAGTTGTCTTTGAAATTACTGGAAACGAGACCTTAAAAAATAGTTACATTGAAACCAATTTAAAGTGACATGTTCTTTTTGACTAATATGAGGTATGATTTCCCAGAAAGCAGCATTACTGTCAGGATGCCTGGCTTTACTTTTGGAAGTAAACTTCTGTACAATACCAGTACCATTGTACAAAGAATCTTATGTGCCCTCTCTAAAGAATCTGTTGTGGCACAGAAACTGAGTATTTCTCATTCCTCCTAGCCTGGGGCAGAGTGAGAAGTATGCAACCTTCACTTTCTCAGAACAGTATTTATTTATTTATTGTTCTTTCCCAGCTCAAGACGGCATATGCTAACAGTTTCTGTTGCAGTGATATCTGTAAGCTTCCTTTGTTCTTGTCTCTGTTCCAATATTGTCAACTGCAAACCTCTAACATCATGCATCAGTCCCCAAAAGCATGAGACTGACGCAAAACTCTAGGGATTTTAAAAATAATAAGTTTTGGGTTCTTTTTATTTGTTTTTGGATCCTTTAGTGTTCATTTTCAAACTTTCATCCACAACTATGAAAGCCAGACATTTAGCTTTCACTATAAAAAAAAAAAAAAAAAAGAAGTTAATATTTTGGTGTATTCACATGACTCTAGCAGCCAGGACTTTAAGACAGATGCAAAATATCACATGACTTATGAAAAAAAATTACAAGAGTTCGCAAAACTGTTTTTTTGGTTGCACATATAATTGCACAATAAAGGAAACATCTGTCTTCAACCTTGATCTATTAGTACAACAAAGTACAAAAAGAAAATGCTGATTGTTGTGCTACATCTTTCCTCCCCTTGTTCCCAATCTCTATAAATTTTCCCCAACATCTCCACTGACAGCTTAGCAAGCACAAGAAGCAAAATGCATTTCTCCTTAATATCCTACATATACTTATACAAATTTGTTGTTACAAATATGGAAATTTTTACCCATAACACCTTTCACATGTAATTCTCAAATTTAACTTATTGGTACAACATTTTTGTACAGAATACATATGGTCAGTTAACTCAGCATTGTGATGCAGCCAGCTCTGTGGTTAGAACACTGCAGGTTTTAACAGCACACTCAACACTATATCATCGCTTAAGCCACAAGATATAGTAAATTGTAACTTATTGAAACTGAGGAGGAACATAGGTAGGCATATTTGGTTTGAAATTTCACCAGGAAAATGAGGTTCATTTCCCTATATACACAAGAAGGGTCATGATATATATAATAATAAATAAGACCTTTTTTTGGTTCACTGGCAGTTTCAAACAAACTCAGAACAACCAACACTAAAAATCAAATCTAAAAAATTCTGGCAAATTGAAAAACAAAAACAAAAACAAAACAAAAAAAAACAATTTTGGGTTTGAATAAAACTTTATTGGACCCGAAACATTTTGTTTCTGAGTATTTTAAAAGGGGTAGATTCACAAAATATCAGTAAGAGGAGGTACACTCTTATATACCTTTTAACTCAGTTATTGGGAAACTCACCTGGAATGGCTGAGACCTAGGTTTGACTCCCCACTCCATTTGAATCCAGGAACACACGTACCTAGATATGCCCTGATCACAGGCTATAAAGTATTCTGGAAAAGGCCTCTATCAGTGTCTTCTGCTGAAGCTATTCCACTTTGTATAAAACATTTCAATAGTCATTGGGCCAAATAGTATAAGAATGACTCTGTAGACTATTGATTAGGGTGCTCCCCTAGGCTGGGGGTGATCCAAGTTTAAGTCCCTGGTCTGGTGAATATTTCTGGTTTAAGCTATACCAGCAGAAACAGCACAGGTATACCAGCAAATCTTTTCTAGTGAAGACTGACCTTACTCCTCAATCACCGGTAGCAATTTAATTATCTATTTCCTTAACAGAAGCCAGTTTCTTTCTCTCTATGTAACTTAATTCAGAAGAAAGTAATTTTTTTTTCTTGGCAGGATTTGCCATCATATATGGGCATATTGAAAAAAGTTGTCAATATATGTGCATAGAACAACAAACTGTTTTGCTTTTTTATACTACAGAGGTCTGATTAATAAAAAGGTGCCAGGAATGAAGTCATCATAAACGTAATGGTTTGTTTTGAGAAAGAATAGCACTGGACAAAATTGACATTAACCTTGCCACTTTAACCATGAGATGCAATTTTTAAAAGTGTACAAGTGAAAACCTAATTCCTCTAGCAATAAATAAATCCAGATTAGATTGTCCAGATGTCCCGATTTTATAGGGACAGTTCCAATATATGGGGCTTTTTCTTACATAGGTGCCTGTTACCCCCCAACCCTCTGTCCCAATTTTTCACACTTGCTATCTGGTCACTCTAGTCCAGATGCACAAGCATGTTAAACTCACTTAAGAGTCACCCAATGGCACCGAATCAAGTCCACTTATCTGTTGGTATGTGCTGCAGGTTATACAACACAAGCCAAGCCCAAACACAGGACAGAGGAGGCCCTTCAGTTTGCCCAGTAAATCTGATGCACTTGTCTAGTGACAAACTAGAATCATTAGCAGGTAGGATGAGAATGGCTCTTAAAAAAGAAAAAAAAAACACTTTAATATATTCAAGTGAACCATTCCAATACCCCTACCGCTGTATTACAGTGCCAGCATAAAGTATGTGGATTTGACTTAGTATGTTTTGAGGACTATCAATCACCTCTTTTCCTGAAGAGACTCTTGCATTCCATGAATTTCTTGGCGTAGAGAAAAGGCTCTCAACCTCTTTAAGCAGATTGACCTCAAAGCAACCCCTTTGAACGTCAGCAATGCTAACTTCTCTGTAATCATTTCCCTGTAGAAATGATTTGTGTGTCTGTTCTTCCTAAATGCTTCTTGGTCCAGACACAGTTTATTTAAAAGAGATGTAGGGCAGAACTTAAAAGTCAAGTGAAGTGGACTTGTTAATACTCTGCACTGCCAGGTGGGTTACCCAAATTGGATTGCTGCTACTGGTACTTTTTCCTGGAGTTGTCAAAAATCCCCTTGTCAATTGAGAACAAAGTATGTCCGGTTCTAAAAAGGAGTTTGAATCACTTCACTGGGAAGATGGTGGCAGCAATGTGTGGTCTTGAACACTGGTGGGCATAGAATATAAATAGCAAAATGGGGATGGTTGGAAAAGGCAGATACTCAGGGCTACTTAAGAGATAGGCCGGACAAACTACAAAGAGATAGCAGGAGTCATGGACACAAGAGATTTGAAGGAGAAAGTCTCAATGCTTCTGCATGAGAATATTTTCCACAATTGGCTCTTTCCTCCCTACAATATTTCAATACTGACCTGCTCCTATAACACATATTTTGAATTTCATTACCTTTCAAGGTACTGCAGCACTTCTCTTTTCATAGTTTCTCCTCCCCCACCCCGAAATGAGGGTGGAAAAACAAGCTTTTGTCAACCCTGTTTCCTATTCATCCATCTCTCTCTAAAATTAACTGGATCATTCAGCATTTGTGGCTTCATAGATGTTGTTATCGCTATCATCTGGAGACATTCAACTCATTAAAAATAAATCAGATCAATACTATGCAAGTTGCTCTTCAAATATATGCTACATTGATTTTTGACTAACTATATTGTTCAGGTGATGTCATAAGATATCTGGGGTTGGAAAGTCTATCAAAACTCAAAACTAATTAGAGGGTGAAAAATACTGAACTGAGGACTAGGTTTTGGATTTTAAAAAATTGTTTTAGGTTGCTCCTGATTGTACAAATTAAATAGAGATTTCCATGACACATATAAAAGAACATATGAAGCCTTGAGCACTTTAAACATGATTTTCTTTGTCTTCCTTTACAAACTACTGTAACAGGTAGATAAGACAATAACTGATTAGAAACATTGATTGGGCAGTGTATTAAAAAAAATCAATTAAAGCAATTTGGAAGGCTGATTTGCCTTAAGAATTTTAAATAGGAAAAGACGAGTTTTCTTTTCAGAGGGAACAAAGGAGCATAACTTGTACGTCTCAAACATGACAGGTCTATGTAAAAACACTGCACTATCCCCCAAAGAAAAGTTATTTAAAAAACATACCAAAAAAAAAAAAAAACCAACCAACCAACCAGACATCTTAATTTTGGAAATCAATAAGTACAAAGTCATTCTTAAAAACATAATAGTATTCACTGTATTATTGCTTTGAACCTCTACATAAACTATATATATATATATATATATATACACACACACACATACACATACACACGGATATATACTATGCACATATATAGATTTTAAAAATAAAACAAAGCACTATTATAGTTGGGGAGGCAATATGGCTGCCTCTCAGAGAGAGTAACGTTATTTATGACTTCTAAAGCAGGAGAGTCACTCAGACTGGGAGCCAGTCAGGGCCAGTGCTACCATTTAGGCAAACTAGGCGATTTCCTAGGGCGCCAAAAAGCGGTGCCCCCAATTTTTTTTTTTACAGTACTCCTACGTCCCCTCCCCGAGCATGTGGTCGCCGCTCCACTTCTCCCGCCTCCCAAGTTTGCAGCACCAATCAGCTGTTTGGCGCCACAAGCCTGGGAGGGGAGGAGAATTAGAGCAGGGGCGGCATGCTCAGGGAGGAGGCGGAGCAGAGGTGAGCTGGGGTGGGGAGCTGCCGCATGGCTCCCCGGGCCAGGGGGGAGGGAAGCTGCTGTGGGGGTGCCTCAGGGAGGGGGGGAGCTGCCGGAGGGCTGGGGGGGTGCAAAGTGAAGTTTCGCCTAGGGCGTGAAACTTCGTTGCACCGGCCCTGGAGCCAGTTAATGGCTGATTGCTCTCACCAAGTTTCAGAACCTGATACATGAACGTGACAATTGTACACTGTGTCAGGGAATGTTATGATGATGGATCAAAGATCAACTCTACAATTGCCTACAAACTCTGACAGACCGTATTACTAAGCATGACATCTGCTTGGTAATGGGGGACTTCAACGCCAAATTTGGGGATGACAACAATGGAATGGATAAAGTAGTGTGCAAGCACAATTTTGGTTCTCAAAATCAGAATGGTGGAAAAAACTGACAGAAGTGTGCTGATAACAGAGCTCATAATTTGTGGAAGACTTTTCCTCTCACAAAGATATCTATAAATTAGCTTGAAATTCTTCTGATGGCATTACCAGGAACCAGACTGACCATCTCTGTATTGGAAGGAAATTTAGATCAGCTCTTCAGGGTGCCAGCGCACAGAGAGAAGGTGATATCAGAGAAGACCATAATTTCTGAAGATCAAACTCAAGAAAAACAACCCCAAAAGAGCTCATGCTTTGGGGCTAAAAATAGCACTGTAGATATTTGGGCTCCGAGGCACTCCCCTCTTGGTTAGATTTTAGAGCCCGGACCCCAACATTTACACTCCTATTTTTAGCCCACAGGGCAAGCATGAATCAGTTGACCTGGGCTCTGAGAGTCGGTGTCACAGGGGTTTTTTTTTTTGCCACTATAGAGACATACTGTCTGAGCTCTGATGAGGCAAGGCCAGATGGCTATAGGAAAGTAGTGAGAAGCTGGTATGTTAGCCCCAGGCTAAACAAATCCCTGTTACCATGGTAACCAAATGGCAGTTGCTCCAGGTCAATCAAGACACCTGGGGCCAATTAAGATCCTTCTAGAAAGCAGTGGAGACAGCTAGGTTGATTGGGACACCTGAAGCCAATCAAGAGGACCCAAATCCTGGAAGGAACATAGTCAAGCGTGTACTGCAGATGAGAGATCATATAGCCTGAGTTACTCCCATTGTATGGGAACACTTGGAGAAAGCACAGGAGACCCAATCAACCCATTACAATCACCAAGCAAAGGTTTGACAGTTCCAACTGTGGGACTGGGTGATGGTACAGGTACCACAGCAGAAAAAAACTTTTGGCCCAGTGGTTGGGACCCTATGAAGTGGTCAAAGCTGTGGGGGAGGTGAACTATAAGGTCCGGCAGCCAGGACGCCGGAAGCTGAAGCAAATTTACCACATCAATCTTCTAAAACCTTGGCACAACTAAGGCATGTTTAGTTACCCAGGAGGCCCTTCCCCAAGAGAATAACCTACATGAGCAAATGAGGATATCACCCGACTTGATGCCCAACCAAAAGGTCGAGGCAGCCAACATGATCAACCACAACTGAGATGTGTTCTCTACAAAACCGGGGCAGATGACCAAGACCTATCACCATATCCGCATGATCCCTGGAGCCAAGGTAACATTGAGACCCTACCGAACCCCAGCAGCCAAAAGAGAAGAGATCAAGGCCGAAGTCAAGATGATGTTAGAATTAGGGATCATTGAGGAACCTCAGAGTCAGTGGTCCAGTCCAATCGTACTAGTGCCCAAACCTGATGGTACCACAAGGTTCTGTAATGACTTTTGCCGATTGAAGTATCCCAATTTAATGCATATCTCATACCACGCATCGACGAACTGGTTGATCGATTGGGTAGTGCCCGATTCCTGACTACCCTGGATTTACAAAAGGGTATTGGCAGATTTCCCTGACCAAAGAAGCTAAAGAGAAGACCGCGTTCTCCACCCCAGCCACCTTTCAGCACTTCATGGATAAGTTGCTGCAGCCTGATACTAGTTATGCAGCTGCATACCTAGATGATGTAATCATCCATACACCAGACTGGGAAACCCACTTGGAGAAAGTTGAGGCAGTACTGCATACCTTAAGGCGGGCTGGCCACACTGCTAATCCCGATAAATGTGCCACAGGGTTAGTAGAGGCTAAGTACCTGGGGTATATTGTAGGAAGGGGCATAGTGAAACCCCAAATGAATAAGCCAGAGGCGATTCAAAACTGGCCCCGGCCGATCCGGAAGAAGCAGGTCTCTGCATTCCTAGGCATAGTAGGGTATTACTGACGTTTTATTTCACACTTCGCCACTAGGGCAAGTCCCCTAACAGATCTGGTAAAGGCCCAAGGTCCAGACATGGTGAAGTGGACCAACGCAGCAGTAGGAGTATTCACAGACCTTCGGACAGCCCTCTGTAATTACCCCGTACTCATAGCCCCAGACTTGAACAAAGAATTTATTTTACAAGCAGATGCTTCTGAGGTGGGGTTGGTGGCTGTTCTATCACAAACGGTAGGAGAAAAGGAACACCCGATCCTCTACCTAAGCAGAAAGCTTCTCCCAAGAGAACAAAAATACACGGTAGTCGAGAAAAAATGCCACTGCTGGAAAAACTGGGCAGTACAAACCCTATCAGGCACAAGGAAGAAGGCCCTGAGGTAGGGGTGAACTAATTGTTGAAGGGGGGGGGGCGCTGCTGTGGGGAAGTGGCCCAGGGAATTGTACTCATCCTGTTTCAAAAAGTCTGCTATCAATAGCTGCTACTATTAGGGTCCCTGGGCTGGAGCCCGGAGTAGAGGGCAGGTCCAGGCTCCCCCCAACCCCCACTCTTCCTGGTTAATCAAAGAGACTGTGGGCTGGTCTACACTGGGGGGGAAAGCGAATAGCGTAGCTGAAGTTGAAGTATCTTAGATCGAATTACCTGGGGTCCACAAAGCGCGGGATCGATGGCTGCGGCTCCCCCGTCAACTGCGCTACCACAGCTTGCTCTGGTGGAGTTCCAGAGTCGATGGTGAGCGCGTTCGGGGATCGATATATCGCGTCTTAACGAGACGCGATATATCGATCCCAGATAAATCGATTGCTACCCGCCAATACGGCGGATAGTGAAGATGTACCCTGTGAGACAACAGATACTGTATGAGGGAGGGCTGCTTCTTCCCACCTCCCTTGCTGGCTTATGATGAAAGTGGCTCAGTAGGCTGTGACCCTTACCTCTAGAAAGAGAAGGGCTATGTGGAGGGTCACAGTGAGCCTCTGAGGCTAGCGTAATCCACCTGGAAGCACAGGACTCACTGAGACAAGGTCCGAGCTTTGTCACAGAGGCTAACGCACAGGACATTACTGCAGCAATTTCAGGACTTGCATCCATTGTTAGAATGCCACATTGATACATCATCATCTTTTCTGTGGGACAATATCAAACACCACAACTAACGTAGCTGGTTTTCAGACAACAAACTTAAGTCTGGATCTATGAGGGTGTATGGAAGTGTGTGACAGAGAGAGAAAACAACCCAAAGCTAACCAACTCCTCAATAACACCTTTAGAAAAGAAAAGAAAAAAACAACAAAAAAGTCTATATTAAAAACAAAGGACAGAGCAGTAAAAAGCAGTATGGCAAGAAACAAGTACATGGATAACATTGTGAAAGAAACTTAAGCAGCTGCTGGCAGAGATTATAATGTTTTTACAATCAGATCAACAAGGTCCTAACGGGCAAGACACTAGCTAGAGTGCCTGTCAAGGATAAGGAAGGACTTCAAAAATAAAAATGAACTGGGAGGGATAGGTGGAGCACTTTCAAGAAGTGGTGTTGCTTTGATTAGCACAAGAAATTATTGAGTTTGACCAAGAAATTAAACATCCAAAAGTAGACATGACATCTCACATCACAAAGAAATCAAACACACAATATAAAAAAGTTGAAAGCTGCAGGAGAAGACCAAACCACTGAGGAAAAGCTTAAAGTGTAGATTATGAAACCTTTGATTAAAAAAAGCATGGGACCAGAAAAAGCCTCTGTAAAAATGGAAAAAATTGCTTTATAGTCAAGGTACCAAAAAAAGGTGACCTACGTTATTGCAACAACTGATAAGGTGTTCTATTCCTCTCAGTGATAGGCAAAGTCTTCTGCAGTTTCCTTGCAAGCAAAAGAAAGGAAACTGTTGAAATGAAGCTAAGGGAAAAGTAAACTAGATTTCAATTCAGAAGATCATGTATAGACCAAATATTCACACTAACAATCATTGATGACATCAAATGGAAAAATCATAAGCGTCATAGATTTCAAAAAAACATTTGACAACATCCATTGAGATTCACTGTGAATAATCTTGAAGAGTTATAGTTTGGCAACAAAAGTGATGAATATCAACAAGGTTGGTTATCAAGGTACATCATGCACAGGTGCTACAGGCTAGCTCACCCTTTAAAGAGATTTGGGCTCCGCCTCTCCTATAGCAGAACAGCCACTGTGCAAGCTGACCCTGATTGGCTAGGGATCAAGTAGCTCAATTCAGTAATCAGACCAATCTGGGGAAGAGCTAGGTGATTTCTATAAAGGACTGCGTGGCAGGCTCAGGTAAAGGCCAATCTCCAGGAAGTGGATGGGGAATAAAACTCCAAATAGGGAGAACCAGAGTGGGGGAAGGACTCCAGTGCTGTAACCCTTAGAGTTAGCAACTCGAATGGGAGCCAGGCCTCCAGAGAGAGTCAGGAGAGTCAGTACTCTGAGCAGAGTGGAAAACCCTTTTGTTTATGTTTTTTATACCTGAGAAGGCCTCCTTGCTGGAAGGTAGACATGTTGCAGGAATATTGCAAGAGGAAAAATTAGGTGGAGCCACATCTGCACTACACTACAGTGGGCCAAAAGGGGGTTCAGGAAGGATGCCACAACATGTAAATTAAACAGACATGAGCAATTGATACCATGACTGGGATCACACAAAGATGCAGTCCCTCACCTCTCCTCTTTGGCACTGCCACCAACTTCATTATGAAAACAAAAGTGTAGACATATACAACACGGGCATGGCATGGTTTAACAAAAATACACTAGAAGACCTAGATTTTGCTGATGACATCGCAACTCAAAGAAGCCACAGAAATACAAGAGGTGAATCAATTCACATTCTTTGACAGTAATAAAAGCCAATGGTAGGAAATAATGTCACAAATTGGTAAGACAGCAGCTACGTTGACCAGTTTCAACAAGATTTGGTCATCTGAAGTCTACAACTGAAAGATCAAATCACAAATCTTCAATTCAAATGTCATTTCTACCCTATGCATGTGAAAGCTGGCAATCCAAAAGGTAGACATATCTAAATGCCATTACATTGAATGAATTGGTAACAAATGCAGAGATTTTTTCAGAGTTCAACAATCTCTGATCTCCAAAGTTATCAAGAAAAGAAGGGGGAAATATCTGGGGCATAAGTTAAGAAACCAGAGCATCTTCCATGATAGATATACATTGGGCAGCTGGAGGAATAGGTAAGAAGGGCCAACCAAAAGAAACCCTCTATCAAGCAGTATTCAAAATGAGACTTAAACACGGATGGTATGCAAAGAGTGACCCAGGCTAGACATGGTTGACAGAGCCTTGTTCATGTTCTAAGCAATGTCTGACAGTGTGGGAAGGATTCAGATTCTTACAGATTTCAAGGCATTCTAAACTGCACAAGACAAATGGCAAATAGATGATTTAACTAACAATTATATCAAGCCATTATGACAATTTTGGAAACTCCATCATATTACTAAATAGGCATACAGTTCATACAATTATAATGGTGCACTATGATGTTATGAACAGAGGACATTGTCAAAGATATTCACCATCATTTCTAAAATCAGTGATGACAAACAATTGAAAGCATGCAATGAGAATCACTTGGCTTAGCTTTGTTAAGAAAAATAAAATTACAGAAAATTAAAAGTTACATGCCCTTTGTTCAGAATAGTAGGCCTAAAATGTATCTTCACCTTTTACCAATAACATTTAATTTACATTATGATAGTCAGATTTTGATGAATTTGACCCATTTGATGTTACACCTACCAAGTTACAAAAGTTTGGTTGAATCTTTTCTACATTCAGATTGAGAATAATGAAACTTTCTTCTTGACCGCTATGAGTTCTCTACAGTTTATATAGTGTTTATGAACTATTTATTGTGTATTTATTTTTGATTTTGCTAAGTACATATTCCTAATGAAATATTTTACTATGCCAGAATAGGTGACATTTCATTGTACTGTACATCTGGGCTGGGCTGAAGATGTGTACTAATATTAAATATAACAATGTTCTAAAGGGTGCAGAAACCAGGACATATTAGCTCTAGATTTGTAAAGTAAGTTCCAGTTCAAATGAAGGAGACATTTACTGCGGACGTGAGGCACTTAACTAATTCTTTACATTCAATTTCACACAAGTCAGAGAATACATAGATCAGAGCAAAGAGACTTCCTGTAAGATGTCAACAAGGCAGTCCTCAAACAAGGTTAGATGTACAGAGAAAACAAATGGAAGACAATTAACTAGGAAAGTTAAAAGGAGCAAGAGGTCAGAATCATGGGAACATGGAAAAAATGAACAAGGTCAGTTGACATGCAGCAAGGAGGGAAAACGTCAACGCATAAGACAAAGTATTAAAATAAAGTGGAAATAACATAGACCTAACTCAGGACTAAAATTATAAAGTAAAACACCAACAATTAAGTTTAGTACGCTGCACACTGCTATACCACCCAATAGCAGTTCTAGGAGATCAGGTTGACAAACTCATATTTAACCAGTTTTGATCAATACACCTTTTCTTCTGAAGTACATCATGTGCGTTTAAAATAGTGTGGTTAGGGAAGATTAATGGAGTCTGTGCTTGCAGATGTTGTTAACAAAACTAGGCTTTTTCCTGGAAATCAGTGTGGAGTGAGAGGTGAGGATGTGTATTAATTACCATACTTGTTGATTCCCAATTTTTCACTCTTAAGTTTTTATGTTTGTTTCCTTTCAATAGAACTATTTTAAAAAAATCCATTAAGCATGACTGGACACTGAATGTACCCATTCCCAATCTCCCACCTCCCTTCCTTAGGCACCTGAAATTATCTCATACTTCGAGTTTGTTGGCTTATATCATGGTTTCAAAAGTTCATGATTTTTATTCACTTTTTAGAAAAATGAATATGGAAGATTTTCAAAAGAAATAGAACAAGATGGAAACATGAAGCTTTTGACACCACTATTGCGTCTACAAAGATAAGATGCTCTAACAATGCAGTATCAGGGTGTGGTAAAGTAAATGCAATATAAGTTATAATAGAAAGAATTTTTTCTCCCTCAAATAGTAAAATGGATAATCAATGAAGAAGCCTTAGCCGGATCCTATAGTGTTTGTCTACACTTGAAATGCTATAGCGGCACAGTTGCACCTCTGTAACGCCTCAGTGTAGACATTACCTACATTGATAGGATGGGTTCTTCCATCGGTGTAGAAAGTCCATCTTCTTGAGAGGCAGCAGCTAGGTTGACGGAAAAATTCTTCCATCAACCCAGTGCTGTCTACACTGGGGTTAGGGTGGCTTAACTGCTGCACAGGGGTGTGGATTTTTCATTCCCAGAATAACAGAGGCCTTGTCTACCCTAAACGTTTTGTTAGCAAAAAAATGCCTTTTGCCGACAAAAGAGTGGAGGTGTACACACTACAAAGCTATTTTTGGTGGAAAAACTCTGCTGTTTTGCTGGCAAAATAAACCCACCTCAACAAGAGGCATAAGCTTTTTGCGGCAATGTTAAAGTGACAAAACGTCAGTGTAGACACCGCTGTTCATTTTGTCGACATAACTGGCTTCTGCCAGTATCCCACAATGCTTGCTATGATCGCTCTGCTCATTGATTTGATCTCTGCTACCCTGCAGGCATGCGCCCCCTCCCCTTTCAAAGCTCTGGGAAGTATCTGACAGCAGAGCATGCTGCTCCATGTGGGGAACAAAGAGAAAATCATTAACATGGAATGCTCCTGTTCTGTCCTGCACTAAGAACACAGCAGCAGGCAGACTGCTATGCGGGGGGACTGCTATGCTGCTTTGGCATTCCTCAGCACGGAGAGCTCACAGACCTGCTCAGGATGCGGCCCCCAGCAGCTGAGGCGGTAGAGAGAGAACTCCAAGGGAATCACAGAACCATAAGCAAGCAGGCAGAGCAGGAGAGACTGCAATGCTGAGCAGAGCTGGGGGCTGACTTGGGAGGGTGTCCACTTCCCCCTGCCTCAGGATAGGTCAGTCAGCCTGCCCCAGACACACCACTCTCCTCTCCCTCCCCCCACACACTTCAGTTGAAAAAGCAACTGACCATCTACTAGGATGTGCCTGGAACGATGGGATTGAGAAACCTGCATCATGTGATCCTGTAGCTGCCCCATGAGGCATTGCAAACACTTCCCAAAGCACCCTGCGGCCAGTTGCATAGTGGGATAGCTACCACAGTGCACTGCTCTCTCTGTTGATGCAAGAGCTGTTAGTGTGGATGCACTCTGACTCAAGGAGCTAGTGTGGACATGCAACAGCAGTTTTAATGAAAGCGGCATAACATTTGCTGACAAAACTTTGTTGTGTAGACAAGGCCATAGTTAAGCTGATTTAATTTTCTAGTCTAGACCAGGCCATAATGGCTAACCTAAGACAACTAATAATCTACCATGAAATAATAATAATAATCTACCTTGCCATCAGCACAATTACAACTAGTGTTAGCTTTACACCCAATAGCAAATGCTTCCATGATTGGACCTCAACTCTGCCACACTTATTCATGATGTGTAATAATTAGAGTAATGGCACTCCTCCTATGAGTAGGAACTGCTTACCATGAGTGACGGCTGGTCTACACTGAAAAGTTACATTGGCAAAGCTAGTCTCTGGGTTGTGAAAAATCCACACCCCTGAGAGACACTGGTAAAACAAACTACCCTCTCCCCAGTATAGATGGTAGCTAGGTTGATGGAAGAATTCTTTTGTCAACCTAGTACTACATCTCAGGGAGTGGATTACCTTTGCTGACAGGAGAACCCCTCCCATCGCTGGAGTGTCTACACTGAAGAACTGCAGCTGTGCCACTGTGGCATTTTAAGTGCAGGCATAGCCTAAGAGTTAAACCATCTGGCCCTGAATTAAAAAAAAAAAAAAAAAAGTACATACAGGTAATACTCTGACAATGTTTTCTCCTTGTGATAGAAGAGCATTTATACCTACAATGCTGTATGTCCAACTCTGTCCATCAATAACCTCCATAGTCAGTTTTGTATTTTACACACACTGATTTTTCCCCCCAAACAGATACAAGCAGAACATTACCTGCAGACATAACCTGCTCAAATTCTTATATTCTTATCAAAGCGCAATCTAGAAAATATTCTCAACAACCTAAAAAGCACAATGAGACAGCTCCATACACAAAAGGCAAAGGTTTCCTGGAAAATATAAGCTAAATTTATGTTAAATACACTTAGATTTCAACAGGAAAATAAAAGCCACATTGAAAAGGAAAGCAGTATGCCTTCAACAGCTGAACTTATTATAATGAATAGTATTTGACTTGATCAGTTGAGCTGCCTTTGGAAATAGCGGTATTGTGTGTGATTCTAATACAAGACATAACTTTTTATTAGAAAGGCTTGGATTATTCTTTCTTATATATAAGGTAGACTTATTGTGCATAGTATTTCTAGTACTATATTCCATTGAAATGTTCATTAGTCAGTACTGTAGCTTGTCTATACGATGGAGTAATATGCTCAACGGGGGTGTGATTTCTAAAGCACAGTAACACGTTGCACATTAATTGCTCCGTATAGATCCTGTTGGTGCACACCTACTGCACTTTAACATAGTACTGTTTCTAACAACATTATGTTAAAGTACACCAGCAGCAGCTACATGGACCAATTAATGCACAGCAAGTTGGTGCACTTTAGAAATCACACCCCCGAAGAGCACATTACCCCACTGTGTAGTTAAACCATCAGAGGCAGGTCACCTACCACACTACTTGAAAGGTGCTCTAATATTACATTGATGAGGGTGGCATAAGAATTTATATAGGACAGAATCATCTGTATAAATTGGCTTTCATTACTTCTTAACATAGTACTGCATTATACATTCAGTACATACATGGTACATAACCAATGTCAGCCTGATTTTCTGTACAGATTTAGGGAATATAAAAAACAAGAAGCTGTAGCTTCAGTCCCAGAATAAAAAGTTACTTATTAGTTTATGCCCATCTCAGGGTCAAGGGAGGACCAATCCCTACCTGCATAAATTAAGGTAACCCTCAATACCAATAAAAAGAAGAGCCATCCATTAAGGATTCTAGCCTCCCAACATGATTCATCCATAAATTAGAGACAGAACAGGTTTTTAAGAGAGTTCTGTAACAAGGGATTTTAAAAAACGTATTTATAAATACAACAAAAATACTACCGCATAAATAATTCAACTTGATTTTACTCACTGGTGGTGTTGTCTAGTAGTTAGAAAGGAATGGGAGTTTGGTTCCTGGTTCTATTCCCAACTAGCACGTTATAATCAATCAGTGTCCTGGACAAAAGTCTGTTATTTAAGAAGACCAAATCTTCAAAAGTCGCAAAGAAATTGTTGACACAATTTTAAAGATAACACCTTTGCAGTCGCATTTAATCATGAATACTTTTATCCACAGAATATCAAATGTGCATGCTAATACCTTAGACATGTAACTACTCTGTTCTGACATATGTCTAGTTTGCATGTAAAAAACCTACCATTTATTGTGATAAGGCACTCTACTCACTGTGGGGTGGTGCCACATCCTGGCCGTTCTGGGGATTAGCTCTGCCAGGCCAATGCCCCTTGTGGCAGTTGCACTCTGTGTATTCTCTGTCAGTCCACAGCCCCTCTTTCACTCTAGGAGTTCCTGCTTCCTCTTTGTGACTTGGCCCTCTCGCCAAGTCACTCAGCATATTTCCCCCTTCTGAGGTATCAAAGTCTTTCCTTACAAGGAGACTTAGGGGCAGCAAATGGGAGGGCTGCCTATGATGCCACTTCCCCAGTGGCTGGTAGGGGAACCCAGGCCCACTCTCTACTCTAGGTTCCAGATCAGGGACCCTCTAGTCAGCAGCCAAGGTCTGCTTCCTTTTGGACCTTACTACCTTTTCCCTGAGCCTTTCCTTACCCTCTGCCTCACCCTCTCCGGGGTGCATCAACCACACAATGCCCTCCTCCCGGCGGAAGGCATTGCTTCCCTACAGCTCATTTGGTTCCCAGCTTCCTGGCTTTATAAACCTGGCCCAGCTCCTCCCCCAGCTGGACTTCATCAGCAGATTAGGCCTTAGCACTCCTGGCTTTCCTCCAGGTGCAACCTATAGGTCAATTGGTCTAATTTACTCCGTAAGACCTGGTGTGGGGTGGACAGTTATATCCTTGGGGGCAACAGTTTTAGGAAGAAATCACATGAAACACAGAGCTGTAAACCTTAAAACAGCCATTTATTGTCACACACTGAACGAACCAAAAACTAGCCGAAACTGGTTTGGCTATCCCCTAATAATCTAACTCAGTTGCCATAGCAACAACAAGATTCTATTACCATGACAACCAAATACACAACATATTCATCCCCCCCTTAATGAGAACATGCCCTAAATCAGGGGTGGCCAACTTGAGCCTGAGAAGGAGCTGGAATTTACCAATGTACATTGCCAAAGAACCACTGTAATACGTCAGCTCCCCCACCCACAGCTCCCAGCACCTCCCGCCCACTGGCAGCCCCTGGCAATCAGTGCCTCCCCCTCCGTCCCCACACCTCCTGATCAGCTGTTTCATGGCATGCAGGAAGCTCGGAGGGGGAGGAGCAAGGGCATAGCAGGCTCAGGGGAGGGGACAGGATGGGATGGAGTGGGGCAGGACCTGTGGCAGAGCCAGGGGTTGAGCAGTGAGCACCCCCTGGCACATTGGAAAGTTAGCGCCTATAGCTCCAGCTCCAGAGTCGGTGGACCTATACAAGGAGTCGCATATTAACTTCTAAAGAGCCTCATGTGGCTCCAGAGCCACAGGTTGGCCACCCCTGCCCTAAATAAAAACAAACACTAAACTAGAGAAGAAGGTTGGACTGCCTCTGTTTCCGGCTAAGCCCCTGGGATTATTTTGTCCCGTAACCGTGGGTTCGCCCTAGCTAAAGATCCAGCCATTGAGGAGGCCTTCTGTCTCTAGGTGGAAGACGGTGGACTTCTGGTGTTGTTGCACCTGACAGTGTCCTGGGCGCAAGCCTGACAATGGGCTCAGGGTTCGTAGCATGAATGGGTGAGGATGTGGTATCAGGTCGTTCAGGGCAGGGGTGTATCTCTGCCACTGTCAGTAATGGAGGGGGAATGTCATGAACAGGTGACTCTTGATTCAACGTCTCGCCAGAAGTGAAGTCAGGCAACTCAACTGAAGATGTGTCCTGGGGACTGGTATGACCTGGCAACAGCTGATCAACACGTCGCCGCCAGGTGAGATCCTCTGCAGTCTGGACTGTGTAGGAAACAAGTCCTGTTTGAGCACTGACAGTGGCAGGGACCCATTTAGCTCCAGAAGTATAATTCCGAGCCAAAACCAGCTGTCCTGGTCTTTTGCTCTGGGTGTATGCCTGATGACTTGATCTTGCTGCTGATGTTGCACAATTTGTCAGGATTCAGAAGGTCTCAGCAGATCAAAGCAAGTGTGCACCCCATCACACATGTATACAGACTTTCTGTGGGTCAGACGGGGAAATTATTTGAAAATTTGTGATTGCTGCTTTGCAAGATAAATTCCAGTCCCTTTGAAAATTTGATTCTCTCTTAGACCTTTTCTATTCCTGGTTTCTATCCAACAAATAATGACAAATTTGACTTGAAAATTATTCTCACAAAAACCAGAAACATGATTCATCTGTATTATTCCATTGAAACTTGGTGTAATGCACTTGATAGTTGGGGGGGGAGTGGAAATCTATGTTTCTTTTCTGGTAGCTCTCTTCTTTTCTTCCAAAAAGTGTTTCTCCACAGGTAGCAGATTAATTATGACAATCCAAATAACACAATGGGTAGCACTATTTCCCCCCTGATTATCCAAATCATAAAGAAATACAGCTTTACCTTTGCACAATACCTTATGTTGACAGACATGATGCATCTTGCTAAAAATATTTAGTGTCAGAAAACATGGCAGCTGAACAATTTCCCTATGAGAGTGCACAACTCAAAGATCTGTTTGTTGCAGAGAGGCTGAGTCACTGCACATGTAAACACCCATGCTGCTCACTTTACATTAACAATTGACTTCTGAGCATGATTTCAGGTTTAAATTATGATCTTCAAATGTCCAAGCTGCACAACTCAGACTGCATTCAATGGGTATTGAGGGTTCCTGGTGCTTCATAGTATACTGAAAGCTGAAATAAGGAATCCGGGTGCTGTCTGTCCCCTTTATCTTGCCGTGGTGGCAAGATTTGGAAGGGTCACTTTTGATGTCAGATCCTAGATTGCAGTGGTGGGGCATCATCAATACAGGGTCTTCTCCTGTGCTCTTTACTCTGACACTCTACCAGTGCCTGATCTTAGAAGGGTTTCCAGTCACAGTACAAAGCTCACTTGTAATGTTAACTAGTTACTATAATCCTAACTAAACAGCGAAGTCTGGGCCCTGTGTAATAATTACATTGAGTTACTCTTTTGATGACTCGCACCATTCTGATTGATTTTCAAGGTTAATCTGAGGTGTCCAGAAGCCACAGAGTTAGACTCTATACAAGGATCTGAAAAAACTAGCATGTTTACTAAAATGTAAATCTGCTGCAGCTTTTTGCTAGGAGCTGTATTTGTTTTGTTTTGTTTCTTTCCTTTGTCTGGTAACAAAATATCAACAAGGAAGCAAAATATCAACACGAATGAATGCAGATTCACTTCTCTCAGTTTTTTTCTGTACTACTATGGTTTTCTAGAGTCTCAGCATCCAAACTTATCCTGACCTACCATTCAGTAGAGAGTCCATTCCTCTTACCAAGGCACTTTAAACATAACAGGTATCTGTTAGTCTTTGATCTGAATTGAACACTTTCTATATCAAGTCTTAGGGTCTCAAACTTGTAGCAAATATGCTTTGGCTGGGGAATAAAACATGTTTCTCTAAATATTTTTTCTTTTCCAATTTAACAGCCACATTTCTTTAACATTTATTCTCCCTAGTCCCTAGCCCTCTCTTGCATTTAAAGATGGTGAATTTTTTTAGCTTCTCTTACCTATATTAGGCAGACTATCACATAACTCTGTCAATATGAAGGAGGTGACATTCTGTTCTCTGAAACTGCCAGTTACAACGATTAAGCAGAGAAAGCTAATTGCCAGTTTTATCACAAATTGCCCATCTTTAGTGTAGGTTTTAATTCAGCCTTGGAGGACTATTGGCCCAGACACTCAAAACTGCAGCCAACCTTACATGAAACAGAGATTTAAAAACAAAACAAAAAAAACTTTTAATCTTTGCTCAAACAAATGCACCCTCAGTGTGTCATAACTGACATTTTAATCTCTATCAATCCTCTCTGGAATCAGTTCCCTTTTGTCAGGGCCATTCCTTCTGCAAATGGACAAAGATACTTGCTTCCCACACATGCTGCCTCCTGTCTTTACCTGATATGCACCTCGCAATGCCAAGATACTTGATACTTTGGTTTCTGGAAGCAGTCAGTTGAAATTACTTTAGGAGGACAAAATATGAGCAGGTGTCACTACAAACAGATACATCCAACTGCTGTGAAACTGTGGGGCATGCAGGAAACTTCCTAGAAGGCTACATGCCTGCATCAAAAGTATAAGGGAGTTAACTTTAATAAAATAAATTAGAACCATATTTTCTCACTATACTGTGTCTTCCTTGACTGGTGACTATGAGAAGGGCAGGGTGCAGAAATGATGCTTATTAGCTGAAACTGCCAACCACGATTAGTTTATTTTGATTAGCTTTATAATCATCCTGCAATTTGAGGAGTTGTATAGGCAGCATTTTAGGACTTCTCTCACATTTGCTTGAAGGCTGCGTGATACACAGTCCTGCTATCTGAAGCAGTAACAAATGTCCCCTATTCATAGGCACCAACTCCGTGGGTGCTCTGGGGCTGGACCAGCTGTTGGGCCCAGCCGATCAGCTGTTCTACAGTGGGCTGGAGGTGCTGGGGGAATAAGGCGGGCCGGAAGAAGCGGAGAGGGATGGGAAGAGGTGGAGCAAAGACGGGGTACACTCAGGGGAGGGGACGGAGCAGAGGCTCAAAGAAGTGGAGTGACAGTGGAGTCTTGGGGGAAGGGATGGAGTGGAAACAGGGCCATGGGGTAGAGCATCCACCCAGAAAAGTGAAAATCGGCACCTACTTCTGAGTAGGTGTATTCTCACATTGTATTCCTAGGACCATCGGGCTTTTCTCTGTTCAGAAAAGTGTTACCATTAGTTTCAGTAGTCAGGCAGAAGTCAGTCAAATATCTCCTTAAAGAAATAGAAGTGTATTTTGATTCCATATGTAAAGGGTTAACCTGCCATTAGAACACCTAGCTTTTGCAAAGGACTACTGAAATCTGAGAAACATTTTATCATTGTGTCTTTCAAGAGGTTCTTAATGTCAGAATCACAATTCATTCTGATGGTACATCTGATATATAGGCATATGTCCTGGTGAATGATTTGTACTTTAGAGTGCTAATTCACTATTAAATATTTTAAAGTATAGACTTAGGTTTAATACATTCAAGGTAATGTAATCCCTTTCTCTTCTTCATAGACGTAAATTTGAGTAGTTGAAAAAGAGTTCCAAGAAGAAAGAAATGCTAACTTTGATATTATACATTTTCTATGGATCAAAATACACAAATGGTTGTTACTGAAGTCCCTCCACACTCGTCAATACCGAAACAGGCTTTCCCCTTCACACAAACTACATTTAATGTGTAAAGCTTTAATGTTCAACAATATATGGCACCAGGCAGTAATGACAGGCTGATCCTCACCACACCAGACCAGGGACCTTTGTGACCACCACCACTATAATTAATGAAATGACCATAGGTTTCTGATGCAGCAAAACATTTGTTTTCTAGGCCCTCTGAGTAAAAATTGAAGATTGTTTTCTGTAGTGGAAAACAGTTCATGAGAATGGGCAATAAATGTAAGTAAAAATGGCTAAATTTGCTCAGTTTGTTTCACTGTACAGAGAACTATCTCCATGGACTCAGTCTCTAAATGACTATCTTGTTTTCCATTACCTAAGCGTGTAGTTAGGTGAAGTAATCCTTAACCTGTTTGGGTTTTTTGTGTGTGTGAATACAAAGAACATTCAATATAATGTTCTTATACAATATAAATGCTCTGAGAATTTATGAAAGACTAAAAGCATGAGCTTCTCGTACGATGCCAGCAAGTTTTGTGAACCTCTCAAATCACTCAAGTTACACTGTAGGAGCAGCTGGATAAGATGTTCCCAAAGGACAACTAAACAAATGGTATAGGTGTCAGTCTTCACTTTGAGTCAGCACTGAAGTAAAACCATTGCTTCGTGGCAGCGTATATGGTGTTTCTGGAAGCGCAGCATTTCAGACACGAAAAACTATGGTACTAATCAGATGTGGTCATTAAAAATCCCATGGCATGTTGATATGGGCAGGTTCAGTTCCGATACCTGGCTCTTCCCTACATAAAACTCCTAGCAGCTAGATTGGTTGTAGCAATGAAACCCCTTTCCTGTCTTGCCAGGAACCTCCTCCCATTAAGCAATGTGGAAAGGGCAGGGTGGTCATGAACCTGATAGCTGTTTGCAACCCTGCAGTGGAGAACCTGGGGTTGGATTTTCTTTTCAATATGCTGTCCTAAAGATCTTACACCTCAGATGGCGTGAAGTCATTCCACCTCTGGGGGGAGCTCTCGGAAGGATTGTGCTTCGAGAGAGACATCAGTCAGTCTATCTCAGCACTTCATGCAAAACCCCTATGAGGTAGAGCGGTGCTGTCATCCCCATTTTACAGAGGGGAGACTGAGGCACAGAGAGTAAGAGTCTTGCCCAAAGTTACACAGAAACATTGTGCAGAGCAGGGAATTTAACATTGGTCTCCCAAGTGCAAACTGGCACCATAACCACTGGACCAGCCTCTTTCAAGTTTCTGTCTCAGAAAGGGACACCACAGAATGCCTCATTTCTGCGTCACCAGCATATCACAGGCCCTGCCACCTCCTTGCCCTCTAAAATATTGGGCATCCCACAGGATGGTAACAGAGAGAATTCCATGTGCTCAGGAAAGCAGGGTGCATACAGTGGCTCTCAGCCTTTGCACGGGAGAGAGTGGTGGAAGGGGGCCGTGGAGTCACCTTGTCACGTTGTAACACCTGGCACAACCTGGCCCTCAGTTTGTAAGACACTCTTGGATCCTTTAAAGACTCTATTTAAATTCATGTTTATGACCCATTACTGCAGCTGAGATTAACTGTTCAGTTACAGTAATGCAGATTCTTTCTTTAGCTCCGTAACTTAATACTGTAGATTAATGAAAATTTTATCATAAATCTTAGAGCTCATTTATAGCATGAGTGGGAGAGAGACAGAGATGAGTGTTTAATTACAATAAGTAGTTTAATTTAAATGTTTAAGTATAGCCCAGACATTAATCAGAGCCTTAATCCCATTCACAGTAGGAATTAACAAAGAAAATATAGTCACTGGTTTAAACCTACTTTTTTTTTTTTTTCAAATATTGGAAATGTTGCAAGTTCACACACCATTTGTCGTCCAAAGGTCAGATCTTTCTTCAACAACAAGAACAAAACATGTATCTGAGTTTCCTTATATTTCTTTAGTTATCACTATTTTAAAAGCAGGTCAGCAGTGAAAGGGGAAACTAACCAAGCTTTCAGAACTACTGTGGAGTCATTTTCCAGTTAATCTGACCTCTTTTCTCACAGTAATAACTCAAAAAATATTTAAGAGTTCAAACAAGCCCTTGATTTGTTTTAAAGGGCACATTCAGTTTTTGAAACCAACATCAGTCTGACTAACTACTAAAGCTTTCTGCAGTAACAATATTCAGAAAAATGTCTAGAATTTTATATCCATAGGATTAACTCTAGACTTTCCTGGCTATTTTAAGAACACAATTTTAATTACACTGCATGTCTGAAATCAGAATTAGTTGATTTAAGAATTGAAAGGCCCAATACACTCAAGCATGGTCAAAAAAAAAGCAGATGCTTTTGACTGTGATATGAAGCAAGCTGTCATATGAGAGTTTTGGCATCTATCTGGGTTAAAAATACACTCTAAAATAACCTCACTCACAGTTTTTTAGGAACAGATGTACGCTTACAAGGATGGTTTTTCCAATGGATTATTTATCCTACTGAGGGACTTCTGCACAAATTTTATTTTATCTTCCAGTATCTTTTAACAATACCTCAACACTTTTGGGACAATGAGTTTTAATTATTATCATTAGAATTGGTTAAGAACTTTTTGACTGAACGTTTTTTCATTGGAAAATACCAGTTTCTCAAAACTGAAACATTTCAGGTAAATGTGTTGGTTTTGAAGGGAAGGCTTCTTGGGATGGAGTTTTTGGACTGACCAACCCACCTACTGCATTCCCAGTGTTTAAGGAATTTACCTGGTATGTGGGAGACTCAGGTTCAAGTTTCTACTCCATCTGATTCAGAGCCAGGACTTGAAGGTGTGTTTCTTTTGTCCCAGGGGAGGGCCCTAACCACTGGCTTAGTTTTGTTCCACACTGGAACAGAAGCAAATACCAAAACACTAATTTTTTTTCATGAAATTGAATTTTTTGGTCAGCCCTAATTATAATATTCTTCTGATGAGACCAAAAAATGATCAATAAACCAGTTCATTCCTTTGGCATGTCTGACTAGATACTCAAATACTTGGTTTGCCAGCAACTTTAGATTTTAGTTTAAATAAACTGAACTTGGTAAAAATTTGGAATATATAGCAGTTTTCCTAAGGTCATTCTCAACATTATGGTGATGGCATTGCTATGTATGTTCAGCTCTGTGGGCCCTATCCCTAAACCACAGGGTTTAATGTTCTAGGCATTTCTTTAGCTGTGAGCATCTTCCTTCTGCTTCATTATATTTCTAATTTTGTATTCCCTCAACAGTTCTTTTCCTCTGCAGCTTATGCTGAACATAAGGGGAAGTTAGTAATTTAGCTAGGTACCAGTCAGTGGTGCAAGTAAAGTCCATTTCTTACCGATATGGGGTGAGGGGAGCACCAATTAAGGGAGGGCACGTGATCTCACCATGTGACTCACCATGTGACTCCTCCCCGCCCCCAGCCCGGGGCCACCACACTCTCCCTGTCCTCTTCTCATGATCTAGCCCACGTTATTCTGGGGGTGGGGCTCGGTCGTCCTCCTGCTGCGTCGGAGACTTCGGAACCGCAGCGGGGAAAGGAGCTCTTCCGGCAATGCTCTACTGCCTCCAGCCCTGCCCCCTGTCCTTCCACGTAGCTGCGTCTCCTCAGTCTGTACAGCAGCAGCCCCGCCAAAGGCCAGGGCTGAGGGCACTACAACCTCTGGAGGAGCTGCCGGCATTCTGCTCCTTTTCCTGCTTTGGTTCCTGGGAGAGCCCTGCAGGTGAGGGCTTTCCCAGGAACCGCAGTGGGGAAAGGAGCAGAACTCCCAGCCCCACCCCCTGCCCTTCCACGGAGCTGCATCTCCATCCTCCTTCTGATTACTACAGCAGCAGCTCCACCAGAGGACAGCACCGCTGTTGTATAGATGGAGGAGACGCAGCTGCGTGGAAGGGCAGGAGGCGGGGCTGCCACACCAGAGAAGCTGCCAGCGTGGGGTCAACCGTGTGTCTTTCTGGTACACCGTACCAGCTATAAATATCTTACTGGTACAGTGTACTATACAGCCATACTTGCATTGCCTGTACCAGTGCTATGTCGCTAATTAATCTCCACAAAGGAACTGATTTTTAACTTGCCCTGATTTTTTTTTTTGTGTGTGTGTGTGTGTGTGTGTGTGTGTGTGTGTGTGTGTGTGTGTGTGTGTGTGAGAGAGAGAGAGAGAGAGAGAGAGAGAGAGAGAGAGAGAGAGAGAAGATGTCCTGATTTTATAGGGACAGTCCCGATTTTGGGGTCTTTTTCTTATATGGGCTCCGATTACTCCCACCCCCATCCCGATTTTTCACATTTGCTGTGTGGTCACCCGTGTGTGTGTGTAAAAAAGATCTGCTAAGATGATGTTTATTTACTACAAAAAGGAAGTTACCACGATGTAGACAGTATTAAAAAAAGCAATGCAATTCATAAGGTGTGAAAGATTAAACAATCATTCGGAGAGGTTTTTTTGGATTAGGGTAAGCAATACAATGGTGCAAAGAAGCGATATTGAAAATGTCCACCCACTCAGTTAATTAACACATTGGCACCAACCTGTCTGCAGATTTCACATCAGCATTAATGCTTCTTGCATTTGCTGGCTGCATCAGGAAATCCTGACTCCTGGCTTCCAACACTTAATGAGCTAAGCAGATGCAGTATAGAACATTCACATGATAAAATAAAATAATAAAAAAGAAACCACATTAGATGTGGTCACATGGAATTGAATTGAAATCTGGTTTCCAATCCCCAAACCAACTATTGGGCATTTTAAGCAATGTAATGACTGCATACAAAATAGAATAGTATGAAGGAGAGGGGAGAACAGAATGCAATTCTCGCTGAGGACCACTTCCCAAACAAACAACATTCAAATAGAGGGGCTGAAAAATGGAATTTTCATCTAATGAAAAAAATCGGAAATTTTGCTTTGTCCTGAATCAGAATGAAATAATTCCATTTTGCAAACATAAAATGTTTAGAGTAGACAATGCCGAAACAAAACGTTTTGACCTTTTCTGACCCAGAGCAGGAATTCGACTACTGGCCATTTTAATTCTGATTCCACAGATGTCATTGTATGGAAGGGAGGGTAGAGAGAAGGTAGGAGTCAAGCTGTGTCTCTGTCATCCAGAAATTAAAATAAAATGCTCCCTAGAATGGAGGAGGATAAGCCTCAGCTGGGAGTGAGTGGGAGGAGGGAGACCCTCACCACTGCATGGGACAACACTCCATGGGTTAGGAGCACTTTGCTGTCTGCCACCACTGTTATGGTATCTCCAATATGACCAAAAGGAGGTGACACCTAGAAGTGCTAGGGAATCACCAAGGACCCCTTCCATCTCCTTTGTGCTGCCCACTGCCAACCACTCCAAGACCAGGCTGGCCCCTCAGTCTCCATTCCTTTGCAAGCCAGGAGAAGCCCTCAACATTTCTCCTGGGTTCTGTTCCAGAGGAGTGTAATCAGGCATGACTGCATCTGCAGTCCATGAGGGGGCAGGTGACCAGATTGCTCTCCTCAATGAGCAAAGAGGGAGGAGATGCAGGCTCATGCCACAGTGCTGCAGGAGTGCAAGTAGATGGTCACAGCAGGAAAAGTGCTGCACAGGACCAGGAGTGCCTCCCAGACCACTGAGGAACAGAGGGAGGCATTTCTGAAGTAGTGGGCTGAGGCTACTGCCCAACTTCTGAGCCTGGCAGTAGCCTCAGGGATCACTCTCCTTCCTTGTCCCACCCATGGAGAAGAGTCCATTGCCATATTTTTAATAAAGCTATTTTCACAATCTCCCCTGCCTCCAAGAACTAATGTTATATTTGTTCATTTTATTGGTTTGTTACCATTAAAACTTGAAATAAAATGCAAATGCCTAAATGAACTACAAAATTGGATCAAAATTCTAAAGTGGGAAAGAAATTAAATGGTAAAGTGAAAACAAAATGAAATTGTCCCCTTTTTTTAATCACTCCAATATTGTTTCACTAAAATCCACACAATGTATTAATTTTTGCTGAATTCATATTTTCAAGCAAAAACAGTTGTCAGAAAATTCCTGATCAGTTCTATCTTCAAATGTACAGTATTTAAAATTACAAAAAGGTATAAACCGGAACATTTTTATACAATGTCATGTTGGATACAAAACTTCATGGGACATTCTAGGATATGATTTCTATGATTCAATATTGTGTGCATTAATATACATTAATATACTTTAGAAACTAACATACTTGCATTTTTCATCTTCTTGGATGACAGAATATTAGTCAAAAATTAGAGCAGAATACTAAAGTAGTGTGCATTCTACATAGAATAAACATAGAAGAAGAAGGGAGGACTTATGAAATAAAGCCAGGGGATAAAAGTAAGCACTATTATATAAAATACATTATATTAAATAAAAATTGAAAGAGAATAATTAAACTCAGTCAAAACTCATTAGTCATTATATCTTTGACCAGATCCTCCAAGAGTCATGGTAAGCGATTATAACGATATAATTGTTTATTGACTATAATATGGTGATTCAGAATGAAGATCAGACTTCAGCTGATTCACATGCTCAGAACACCCTTTTCAGGCATCTCTTGTTTTGCTAAACAAAGCACTCTAGTCTTTGTAAATCTTCACTGATACCACTCTTACTGTGGTCTAATCTCTTTAGCCAACTAAGCACAACTTTGTACTAGAGCACAAGCAGTTTGGCTGTCCTCTTGTTAAACAGTGCTTCATGCAGGGCACACATGATAGTACGGCTTCTTGATGCACACCAGCTTACAATTAGTTCCCGAGATTGGTTTTGACCTAGAAACCCTTTTAGCCTTATTCAAGGACTTATACCAAGGCCTTTTTTCTCTGGTATTTCTTGAGTAGGTATTTAAGAGGTGGAGAGCAACAGAGGGTCCTGTGGCACCTTTGAGACTAACAGAAGTACTGGGAGAATAAGCTTTCGTGGGTAAGAACCTCACTTCTTCAGATGCAAGGCGGAGAGGTGGAGAGTTTACGGAGAGGGTGGCTTTCTTGTGTTTTTGGTTTTTTTATATTTTTGGGTTTTTGTGTTGCACTGGAATGGTTTATGGATACTTTTGTAATTAAATATTACATCTGATTTTCTTTTAGAAATAGTATGCAGGCATCTGGAGCCAGATCCAACATCTGTTGAAGTCAATAGGATCCTTTTCACTGATTCCAGGGACACTCCTTTCTCAACTGCATCCTGTTGGTTTTTACTGAAAACGATAAAGCCTATAAAATAGATTAAATTTGAAACTGATGCAAAATAGCAATTGTGATCATAAAAACTTTCAAAATTACTGTCCTGCATTGCAAAAATTTCACGCTGAATATTGGTGACCTCCACAAATTTCATTCTAATAGATAAGAAGTTTTAAAGGATCTATGGTTTTAAGTAAAATTAAAGTCTTTTCAGCATCATGAGTCAGGTTGGCAAGTGCCTTATTTAGACAAAGAAGTCATTGTAGACCAGGGGAAGGCAACCTATGGCACATGTGCCGAAGGCGGCACGCAAACTGATTTTCAGTGGCACTCACACTGACCAGGTCCTGGCCACCAATCTGGGGGGGCTCTGCATTTTAATTTAATTTTAAATGAAGCTTCTTAAACATTTTAAAAACCGTATTTACTTTACATAAAATAGTTTAGTTATATATTATAGACTTCTAGAAAGAGACATTCTAAAAACGTTAAAATGTATTACTGGCATGCGAAACCTTAAATTAGAGTGAATAAATGAAGACTCGGCACACCACTTCTGAAAGGTTGCCGACCCCTGTTGTAGACCGTGAATAACAGTTCATAATATAGGTACATAGTCTTCTGCAAAATGCTCATTTGGAGGGTAGTCAATCTTTTACCTATACATACACACTTTGTTTTATAGTACATTTTTATCTTAATAATCTGGTCTCTGCCAGTTCAAGTAGTAGAGACACATCTAGAGCAGATTGTGGATGCCTTAGTGGAACTGTACATATTTCTTTTAGAAAAGAGAAAGAAAACAGTGGTAGCCTCAGTGTCATGCATTCTCGGACACAGGCAGGAGTGCTGACAGCACAAAATGGCAAGTGAAAAGACTACAACATGGAAAATGTAAAGGCTAGCATAGGATCAAGGGATGCACACGGTAAACACAGAACAAAGGGATGAGCACTAATATGCAGTGTGCGTGAATCAAACATCCGAGCTGAAAAAAACCTACTCATCTATATCAAAGCCCATGCATGAATGTGTAATGCAGAACACTCATTTCATTTTGTCCACTTTACTGTTAAATGTAGCAACAGATGTGGCTTCTATCACCTCTTTTGAGAAAAATATTCCATTGCCTAATATGGCTGACCTTACATATTTTTCCTAATGTTCTCCTTTCTCAACTGCATCCTGTTATTCCTACTTAAACCCTTTGTTATCAGCCTATCTTTGGATGCTTAGGAGAGTATGTTATATGGGGAAAAATGCTACACACTACTTCCCTTCTAGGAGGAGCAGAAGATGCTTGGAGTGCCTGAAATTATCATAATGCCTCAAATTAGAAATAACAAATATTCAAGTTGTGGAGTTGGGCTAAAGTTTCTTTCCCATTTATATGTTAGATATTAATTGGAGCAATAAAAGCAATGCTAGCTTTGCTAGTAAAATATAGGCACTGGTGCTTTCTGCTGTGTTTTTTAACAATTTGTCAATTTTACTGCTAGCACACATGCAGTGCACTGTGGTCCTTGGTAGGCTAATCTTTCATCTAAACTAATCCTTCAATTATTTCAGTGTCATGCAAGCACTGAATAAAAGTGCTGTTGATTTGAAATGAGGCCATAAAGTATAAAAACAAGTGTCTAGGAGTGCATAACACTCTCCAATTTTTCAGAGATGTAAATACAATGCAAATCTCATCTAAGCAATTTTAATGAAAAGTGTTTTTTTTTTAAAAAAAAAAAAAGATATGTCCTTGTTATTTATCTTTGGCTAAGTATATACACATACATATATGTACATAGACTAATGTGTGTGTACATATATGCAAATGTAAAGTTAACAAGCGTATGTTTTATCCAGACTTAGAAGTTCTTTTCTTTCTAGTATTTATCATTAGAACATCCATATTTTACAAAACAATTCTCCCCCATCCCTTTAATTATTGATATGAGATTTACCATAGTCTTGTCTATATGGTGGTCAGTGTAGCGGTTCCAGTACATTCCCATCCCCACTCTAGACATGATACACCAGTCATGTGTACAAGTGTACCTTACTGCAATTACAAACTATAGCAAGCAAGACTCGTGTTGCTTACTGGTGCTTCACTGGAGGTTATCAGTGCAGCCCTACCAGTGCAAAAATCCTCAGGGCAGACAAGTCTTAAGGGCCAAATCCATATTCCATTGACTTCAATGGGTTTTGGATCACACACTAAATTTCTTTACCTCTTCCTGGAAATAGAAAGTTTTTCACCACTGGGTGACCAGTTTAAATCCAGCCTACTCAATAGTGACAGATATGTTACCATGGGCCATCAAACAAGTCTCTGTGACAGTTATTTGGCTTTCCTGTAAATCATTTGAAGACTTTTCAGATTGTGTAAACTCAAGTGAGAAAGTGGCATTCACAAAGTTTAAATAAGTGAATTTTACAAAGGCTGTTTAAATGTATCAAGAATCATATTAGAATAGATCTAAGTCTGCCACCATCAATGTATAGGATCACTAACGTTCATTAACAAAACAGAGCTAAAGATGATCAGCAGAAGATTAATAGTCAGGCAAAGCCACCCACAAATGGCACAAAAGATTATTTGAAGGATTTGCTACCACAGCAAAGCATGGCTGCAAAACCATACAATTCTGCATTGGGAGTGATCTAATTAACTCAGACTGCATTAATACAACAACATGCTTAAAAGAACACTTCAGGGTAAGATCTGCATGTGAGATGGCATTAACCACCACTGATGGAGCTAATCCCCTCCACATGAACGAAGCTCTTGAAGCCCTGAAAAAAACATTCAAGCCACCACCTCTAACATAAATCTATGCTCTGCTGGACTGCTGAAAGCCAGAAAAGAGTAATTCCATTTACAGGGGATGCAGTTGATACCACCCCCAGAAAAGCCACTTGTGACTGAGACTCTGAAGTCTCTGGCACCAGTGCAATGTCATTCTGAGTTTACATTGGTGTGATAAACGCAACTCATCCTCAGCCACTTCCCCGACACCAGACTTTGGAGAAGAGAAAGATAAGGGCCACATTTAAAACAGGACACCCCTCCCCCCCCATACACAACACACACTCTCCAAGACTGTAGTATATGTGTGTAAAGAATTCCTGGTGTTCACCAAAGGAATCCCCTCCCTTTGCAATCCGCAGTAGTGGAACTGGTCCTTCAAAGAGGTATGCTGATGAGGTGGGGGAGTGGTATTAATTGATTTGTTGCAACAGGCTGTTAAAAGGCAATATTAATTCAAATATTAAAGACAGGATTAATTTACATTTGTTTTTTGAAAACTTCTCGAATAGTGAGGAGCTGAAGCCCCTGACATTTTTGTCACATGATATTGACAGGCAGGACTACTTCTGAGTCACTGTAACTGATTATTAGTATACTATTCAGTGCCTACATTCACCTAATCTAGAGACCAGACCTATGTACATGCAGGAATATCAATTTTTTAATTTGTTGCTATAGCAGTTTCTATGAGCCTATCTTGCTGTTGACAGCCAAGCTCTTTAAATTAATAACACTGATCCATATGGGGCCATCACCTCTGAGAATCATAGTTGCTATGGTAAGCAACCGAGCTTGAGCCATCCCGTTTTAATGTGCACCTTTAATATTTTGTGAAATATAACTGTGAGTGGTGCAATACAGACTGCAAAGAGTCTTTGGATGGCAGTGAGTTTTAATGCCCATCATGACAGAATGGATTTGAGCTTTTGACTAGAAAGCAAAAGGCTACATATCCCATTACTGAGTTGCTGAGCCATCTAGCTCTGAACCGAATACATGACAACAGAAGAGGTACATCTTCACACATCAAAAAGCTCTAAGATTCTGACATAAAGAATATAGAAATTACCAAATCAGACCATTAGTCCATTTAACTTGTTATCCAGTCTCTGCCAGTGGCTAGTATCTAATCCTTCAGAAAAAGGCAAATAAGCCCTTAATATATCTAGTGAGTTATGCAGTTCTGTATGTGGTGGGAAAATAATTCCCTCCTGACCTCTCTTAGTGTTACATGTAAAAGTTATTAATAGTGGTAATAAAATTATCCAGTTCCCTATCAAATTAAGTCACAGATCTTCAATAGGTAATCTTTCCATAATGTATTAAAGATTTAACCACACACGTAAGCTGACAGATCTCACTGTGTTCTGTAGAATTACTGCTGTCCTTTGTCAAGGTGAGACTTACTATAATCTGATATTTGCTGTGCCTCTGTAGAAAGTTAAAATCTCATGGACAATTCAAGACTAGATACTGCCTTTGCCCCTAATCAAATAGCAGCAAACAACAAGTAAAGTATCATTGTAGTGTAAGCTCTCAGCTCCTTTCTCAGAGACAGTATAAAACTCATTAAGGATTCATTGCTTAACTAGATTGTGTTTGTGCTTCAACCATTAAATTGGCCTCACAGTAATCTATGTGGATAAGTTTATATATAGCACATATGAGAACTGACCGTACATCATTAGGCAGATCGCCTATATAAATTCATGTTAGAGTACATCTGCACTGCAAATGAAGGTGATATTGTACTGTGGGTAGATATACCAAGGCTAGTTTTAGTCTAGCTACCCTGGGTAACAATAGTAGTAGACTTGGCAACATGGTTTCAACACAGACTAGTTGACCTAGTACAAGCCTGCCAGGGACCCCGGATACATTCTCAGGTTACTAGCCTGTGTTCAAGTCTGTGCCATGAAGTCTTTACTACTCATTTAAAAAAAAACAACAAGGAGTCCAGTGGCACCTTAAAGACTAACAGATTTATTTGGGCATAAGCTTTCGTGGGTAAAAAACCTCACTTCTTCAGATGCATGGAGTGAAAGTTACAGATGCAGGCATTTATTATATAATGACACATGAAGAGAAGGGAGCTACCTCACAAGTGGAGAACCAGTGATGACAGGGCCAATTCGATCAGGGTGGATGTAGTCCACTCCCAATAATAAATGAGGAGGTGTCAATTCCAGAAAGGGCAAAGCTGCTTTTGTAATGAGCCAGCCAATCCCAGTCCCTATTCAAGTCCAAATTAACAGTGTCAAATTTGCAAATGAATTTTAGTTCTGCTGTTTTTCATTGAAGTCTGTTTCTGAAGTTTTTTTGTTCAATAGTTACTTTTAAATCTGTTATAGAATGTCCAGGGAGGTTCAAGAGTTCACATACTGGCTTTTGTATGTTACCACTCCTGATGTCCGATTTGTGTCCATTTATTCTTTTACATAGGAACTGTCCAGTTTGGCCAATGTACATGGCAAAGGGCCATTGCTGGCACATGATGGCATATATAACATTAGTAGACATGCAGGTGAATGAGCCCTGATGGTGTGGCTGATGTGGTTGGGTCCTCTGATGGTGTCGCTAGAGTAGATATGGGGACAGAGTAGGCAATGAGGTTTGCTACAAGGATTGGTTCCTGGGTTGGTGTTTCTGTGGTGTGCTGTGTAGTTGCCGGTGAGTATTTGCTTCAGGTTGGGGGGTTGTCTATAAGCGAGGACTGGCCTGCCTCCCAAGGTCTGTGAGAGTGAGGGATCATTTTCCAGGATTGGTTGTAGATCGTTGGGAGAGGTTTTAGCTGGGGGCTGTATGTGATGGCCAGTGGTGTTCTGTTATTTTCCTTGTTGGGCCTGTCCTGTAGTAGGTGATTTCTGGGTACCCGTCTCGATCTGTCAATCTGTTTCCTCACTTCCCCAGGTGAGTATTGTAGTTTTAAGAATGCTTGATAAAGATCTTGTAGTCATATGTGCAGGATCAAGGAAATGTCTCAGATCAAAGTTAGATTTAACTTCAGAAATATTTATAAAGTCATTCCTTCCCCTCCTCTAGGTTGCATATGTTCAATTCTAGTAAAGTAGGAACTGTTTTCCATAGGTCCTATGAAGACTGTTGTTGTAATTAAGTTATTACTGCCTTTTTGGACATGTTTGTGGAAGGTATCACAAGACTGTTGTTCTGACTAAGTGTGGTGGGGCGGCTGCCCCACCCGCATGTTAAAGGGAGCTGCAACAGGCCAGTGGGCCTGCGCAGACAAACAGCCCATAGGAAAAGGGCTTATTGGGAGCCAATCAAGGCCCAGATTGGAGACAGCCAGTCAAGGCCAGGCTCAGCCATATAAAAAGGTTGCTCAGGGAGAGAGCAGGCACTCTGTGCCAGGCCTTTGATAGGGGAAGGTCTGTCTCCAGAGCTGGGAGACTAGCACCTGGGACAGCAGACGGCAACTCCAGCCCGGTGTCTGCCAGGCTGCAGGCCCTGAGGGAAAGGGCCTAGCCAGTGCAAGGGGCCAAAGGGGAAGTGGCCCAGGGATGTGGACAGACGAAGGGAGAAAAGGAGGGCAGGATGGCTGCCACTAGAGGGTCCCTGGGTTGGGACCCAGAGTAGTGTGTGGGCCTGGGTCCCCCCCTTCTGCCTTGCCTTACCCCCGGCCAACAGGAGTGGCTGTCTTGGGCTGCACCAACCCCCTGCCACGGGGGTGCAGTTGCCCACATTGGCCAGGGTGCAGAGAGACAGCTGATTGACCCGCCCCCAGAAGGGGGCGAGGATGGACTAAGGAGCACTGCCAGAGGGCAGTGGCCTGAAGAGGACGCCGCCGAGCGAGGAGCAACGCAAGTCCTGACATCAGTGAGGAAGAGACGATGGATGGGACACCACTGGCAGAGGGCGCTCCCCATGAACTGAGCTTATTCCTGGAGGTAACCAGCAGGAGGTGCTGCGGTGGTGAGTCCCAACCGTCACACTAAGTCACGATGATGCAGAACTTGTCCTGAAAAACATGTACAGGATTCCTTGTGGTTATATCCACAATTCCCTGTAAATCTGTCCAATTGCCTTCATCTTAACAACTTTAGAGAATAATACGTTGTCCACTTACTGAGTGCTATACTTATTTTCCTCACACAGCACCAAAACATATTTGCTTGTGGGGGAAGGAAACTAAGATTCTGAGCTATTGTATCTCTGGAGTTCTGATAAGCTGTTTAGCAATTATCCTCCTGTCCTCCAGGCTTGTCTTTACAAATAGGAACTGGAATTTATGCTCTAATCAAATAACAGTGTCATTTTGAAAGTCTCATGATGCATAAGAGAAAACATGTTGAGTACAGACATTTGTTGTGATCTGCCTTTCTAGAAAGATAATACCAGGATACAACTGTGACTAATAAATAATTTTTCTTGGTTAGAGGATTCTGCCTTCAGAACCACATCCTATAGCAAAGGAAATACAGGTTATTTTAATTAGTTGGATGTTAATACAAGTATAATGTTGTTTTAACTTTGTAGACCAAAGACAAAAAAGTTTGAAGAGACAGGAAGGATACTCAAGGAAATGAGACTCCCCCTCCAGCTGCTTCTCATCTCCACGTATGACCACACTGCATATTACTTGCTTAGCAAGAGTCCTGTGCCTGGCTAAGCATAAAATCCAAAATATCCTTATTCTGCCATTCAGAAGTATGGTTCCAATAAGTAAACAGGCAAAGCACATTTGGCAGTTAATGTAAGTTTGGATTGAACTCCTATTCAATGCTCTGATTTCAAAATCCATGAACATCGTCATATATTGGAAGTTGTAATATAACTTTAAAAAACCCACCCACCCAAAGCAATAATTAACAAGAGGGAGGTGGTTTCTAGTCTGCTTCAGATACTTTTCTATGCAAGTGTGACTTTATTTTTTTCTTAGTCTGGAGTATTTCTAATGTTCCCTGCTGGAAACCATTTATCAGTTTAATGAACAAATTCAAGGAAGACTAACCATAGGGGTGGAGGAGGGATGATATGATTCCTTTGTTGCTCACATAGTATAACTATCCAGCTTTCAGTAAATCTGACACCAAACATTAAATTAACTGAAATGAAAACCTCATTTTGAACTGTGCTTTCCCATACATACCAAACAGCCTGTGAAAAGCCTTAGATTTTTATGTCCAAATCCATTAAACATACTGCAGAAAAAAAGGAAAGCAAACGGATGGTTGAATATATGCTCACAGAAAGCTTCCATACTTTGTTAACTTCATAGCTGAATTGATCCACGGGGTGCAAAGCACTGAGCATACTAAATGGCATGGCATAGCATAAGTGGAAATGGAACTGCACACCAAATGAAATAGGAATATTTGGAAGAACTTCAGCATGCAAGTTATTTTGTGTGGCCCCTGTACATCTAAGCACAGACGTTAAGCAATTACTGCTCATAGGAAGTCATTCTGTATTTAAAGGAATAGTGTTTCAGTATTGACAGTAGATTAGCAGTTCTCTCACTAGGCTGTGTTTTGTAATTACATGATTGTCTACACATGCATAGCCAGGCACATGTACACTGCATCATGAAATGTCATTTAAATATTGCACTCACCAATTTGCAATATGCTAACACACCTCAACTTCAAGCCCTGAATAAGCTTAATATGCCCTCTTTTGATAAAGCACTAAGCACAACTATCTAAAGTCAGCAGGAGGAGGTTAATGGCAGTGAACTAGAATAAAACTAAATGTCACTACATCTTACTTTTCTATAAAACCTTCTAAGTAGATAAGACATGTTCAGAAAGCTGTAAAATGTGCCCTTTGCTTACAAGAAAAAGGTCAGTTCTGTACTAACAAATTGTAATAGGTTAGTCATAAATGATCATATCAACTGAGATATGGTACCTTACACATACTTTAAATATTGTTACAACTACTTTAGTCAGAGATCCTGTTTTGCATAACACTGAGTACTTTGCATATTAAAATAATATGAATCAAGAAAATGAAAATTTGAAAAAAGGGAGAACCATCAATTTAGTACCATGAAACCTGTCCAACTAATCACCCGTAAGGCTGCCTCTGGCATAAGAGATTGACTCAACAAGTGCCCAGACACACACAGTACAATCCTACTCAATGCACTTTAGAAGACCACATCCACTAGGCAACCTGTTTTTGTCAGTCTTTTGCATGGTCACTTAAAAGAGGTTTCATTACCTGTTCAGATATTATCTGGAAGTAAAAGATCAAATTAACGAAAATACTTCATTCTGAATAATCTCCAGAGTATAAATTTGTCTAGACAAATACAGTGTGGATGGGAATAGGATAACACCCCACTTGATCAAAAAAATAAATAACTATACCTAAAATATGTTGCAAAAATACAGTAACAAACTCATGTTCTGGGGATGTTCTATTATACTAGAGAAATCAACATCTCAAGCAGGCAAGAGACACTGCATTGACAATTCTTATCAATGTCATACAAGATTTTTGTTGTATAACCATTAGGGCTAGAATAATTTACATTAACAGTTCCCATTGTTGTGATCTATGTGTTTTTATTCAAGTAGTTTCTATCAAATAAATAAAGCCAAGTATGCTTACTAGCAATATCTTTGGAGGAAGTGGCAATGTTAATACACATTCCACTCGCAATTACTTGCTTATACTTATTTTGAGTGGGGAATTTTAATGAGAGCTATCTGGTAGCTAATTGTTTAATTACAAACAATTAAGACAATATGCCACAATTAAAAAAAGCATGTGTGAAAGGGTGAGGTCTTGCACCTGTCTACACAGACAATTCAGAGGCCTTCAGTTGTTAAACACCACCATGTAGTTTACTTGCATTGCTCTTCACACCACCTTACTGATCCATATACCACATCAGTTGCAGCATGTTTTGCCTCAGCCCTCTCCAAGGAGAGAAGAGATTTTCTTGATTCTGGCTGTCCTAGACTGCCTTTCCCCCCAGCACTGTCTCTCTACTCTTTGCATTAATGGGTAATTAGCTCTTTAATCCTCCCCAGCCCATTCTAATCTGCTAATTAGGCACAGTCAGGTCCACAGGAGGAGGGGAAAGGGAGGAGTTAATTAGCATTTAAGTGATCAGTGTGGTCTCAACTGTTGGTTCCCAGCACTCTCACAGCCTGAGATAGCAAAGACACAACAACAACAAAATCTAGTCCTCCATCTATTTTGGTCTTTGCTTTCCAGAGGGGTGGCAAACCTTCTTGCCTAAGTAAGAGCCAAAGAAGATAGCACTACCTGTGTTGTCCCTGCTCTGTGCTAAGAGAATCCCAGCCTCTTGGGGTGAAATCCAGGGTCCCCTGAGGTCAATGGCAAAACTTCACCCCAAGACTGTAAATTTGGCACTTTCCACTAATGTTAATATTCATTTAAGCCTTTTAATATACTGATCAGGGGGACTGCTAACGAGCATTTCATAACAGTTTCTCACAATGAGGCAGTACATAATACAGTCATCGGTGACAGGATAATCATGTTACCCACATTATAAAACACAATCACCCGCCACATCATTAATTGCAATGTTTACATGCTACCGAGTTTAAAAGTCACCAGTTTGGAAACCACCATAAGGATGATGCATGTTAATGAAATGTTAACACTGTTTTGTTGAGGGCCATATAGCTATACTGTACTAACTAACAGATAATCACACTAATGCTTACAAGATAGTAATCACATCTCTGCTCCCTGATTATAGCCTATCAAAGAACTCCCCCTCTCCATTCAAATTGAAATACTTACCTTTGAACTGTCTTTTTGGAATGGCATTTCTTATTGTAGAACAGGAGTACTTGTGGCACCTTAGAGACTAACAAATTTATTGGTGCCACAAGTACTCCTGTTCTTCTTTTTGCGGATACAGACTAACACAGCTGCTACTCTGAAACCTGTCATTTCTTATTGTAGCTCTTATGTTGCAAGTCTGCTAGGGCAGCAGCTTGAGCTGCCTGGCAATCTGTGCTTAGCATACCTAGTACTCCTATGAGGTAATAGCTGTAGCTCTTTTCATTTATAGCGTAATCATTTAAAAAAAATACGAAAAAGCTAAAGTAGTTATTGGCTCTTGTGTTCCTTTTTTTAAACTCCACTTTTATGTCCTTTCAGTCAAAGCACATTTTGGGTATAGAGAATATATTGGTTTTTTATCTGTACAATTACATTTTACATAATATATTCAGCTGACATCTGCACTTCACCACTAGTAATGATAGAAAGATGCTCTAATGTTCACTTGTTCTGTAATGAATTCTATATTTCATGAATCATAGAAAATACAGTTCTTATAAGCAGTCATAAAATGCAGGTGGCTAAAGTAGTAAAATGCAATAACATGGAGGCTATCATTTTCTATTTCATTGTAGGATTAGTTAAGGAGCCAGAGAAAGGAAAAAATAATAATATACATACAATACATTTTTTTCTGATTTTTCAGGGCACCTTTATCTTATTGTAGCAGTTTGTAATTATGCATGGAAAATTACTCAACTGCAGCAACAAAATTGTTCACCTTCTACAGAGTCATGGCCAAAATCAAACTATAGCTATAATAACAATGGCAATTTTAACAAAAAATTTAATTTTAATATTAGTGGTTTGGGTTCCCACTTTTTAAAAGTTAAGTACATAGTCTTAATCTCAGATTTCTCTATAGTTGATCTAACCTCAGAATGTTCAGAGTTTAGATCCTTTTACAACACTTCTGAAAGCTTCCTTCTACCAAAAATACTCTGCTTTTTTCAAATTCCTAATTTCTCTGACCTCATAACTCCATTTCTATATTTCCATAACATCAATCTTTCACATTGTAAAACAAACACACACAATCAGCCTACCTTCTGACCCAAATTGTATTATTGCCCAGAGGCAAATTTGAATGTTTTTTCTGAGAAATATTGTCATTCAGCCAACAATTTTGTGGTAAAATGACATTTTTTCATTGTGAAAACTGCCTTTCATTCTAACAAAAATTATATATATAGAATAGCCATACTAACTTTTCTTTATATATAAAAAACTTATATAAAAATTTATATATATATATAAGTTTTTTATATATAAAGAAAAGTTAGTATGGCTATTCTACAATAATCCTAAGGGTCATGGCACATAGCCCATTCATACCATGGAAATTTTCCTTCATAATCATTGCTACAACTCTTTAAGGCCTTTCTGTGTTAAATATAGGCCTTGTCCACACTGGTGGTGGCATGGAGGCGTAGCTCCATGCGCCAGTGAAATGCTCTGGCAGGGAAGAAGCAGCTAGGAAAGGCTCTGGCAGCCTGTGCTGTTGGAGCCTTTCCCCACCGGATGGAGCTGCTGGAGGCCTTCCCCCTGCCAGAGTCTTTCCTCATGGTGGAAAGTCTTTCCTCCAGCACCTTCCTGCATGAGGGAAAAGCTTTAGCTGCAATGTGGTGCTGGGGCCTTTCCCTGCTGCCCCCCCCCCGCTTCCAGAGCCTTTTCTCACTGCCGAGTTCTTTCATTGCAGTGGGGAAAGCCTCTGGCAGCAGGAGGCATAGCACCTCTAAAAGAACCAGTGTAGATGGGGGAAGCACTGCTTGGGCCTGTAGAGAACTGTACATACTCTAAGGCGCTGTTGTGTCTTTATCCTACTCACTTAAGCAATGTCTTACCCTCTGCACAGCTATTTATACTCATGGTAAGGGGACATGCAGTTTATGTACTTTGCACATCATCATAATCAATCTGCAATGGAGACCTGCCATGAGTCAGTGTATAGTTACATTCATCATGTACAGAATTATATTTATCTGGCTAAACTGTACTAGCAAATGTCATCTTCGCAGACTCCTCCATCTTCAGTAGCATTATTTGATTGCTGATAGCTTTGATCAGCAATCTTTGGAAAGGTACACAGGAGAAGATCATCAGTGGGGCAGCCTTTAGACAGCAACAGGCAGCCTGTCTGATTTTTCTCCCCCTACTGCTGTTGGAGCTAGAGTGAAGTCCAGCAGAACCCACTGGTGGTGGGCTTGATGGGAGTTTTATTCACTCCCTTCTCCCCTTTTTACTGACGTGTTTTAATACTTTTCCCCATTGTCTGCCTTCATTGTCCCTGTGTGTGCAGTATTATATAGATTGCCTTCCAGCAGAGGCAGGACATTCTGTTCCCATCCTGTAACAAGGTTGGACTCACCGCTGCAGCCCCTCCTGCTGGTCGTCTTGGGAATTAGCTCTCTCAGCCTTGGAGCACCCTCTGCAGGTCGGTGATCCGCCTTGCCACTTCTGGCCCCTGTGTCCCTCCTGGACCCGGTGCCCTGTTGTCTGGGGTGCTGCCCCTGGCAGTAACCCCTCACTGCTCTGGGTCTCCCCCTCCCAGGGGAACCCCTCTCACACTATCCCCACCTTGCCTCAGTGTAAGGCTACTGCCTGTCACCAACTAGCCCCACTCCCTGGGGCAGACTGCAGTGTAAGCCACTCCTCATCATCAAGGTTGGGTTTGGACCTGCTGCCTACCCCTGGGCTGCCCTCTGAACCCCTAGCCTTTTGCTAGGCCGCAGCCTGGAGCTTTCCAGGCTGGAGTTCCCAGGCTCCGCTGCCTTTCTCCAGCCCTGCTCCACTCAGGTACCCTGTCTCTAGCTCCCTGTAGCCAAGCCCATCTCCCTTTGCAAGCAGAGAGTGACTTCCTTTGGGCTGCTGGCTCACAGCCTTTTACAGAGACCAGCTGGGCCTGATTGGGGCATAGCCCAGCTGTGGCTACTTCCCCAGTCAGCCTAGCTTTTCCCTGCCACAGCCCTTTCCCTGTCTGTTTTAAGCCCTTCAGGGCAGGAGCGGGGTAACCACCCACTACACACCCCTGTTGCTCTCTACTCATCCGTTGGCTGGTTTGTATTCCCCAATGGCAAGAAGACTAGTATAATTTAGATGTAAGAATCTTTAAAGGTGCTATGCCTCCTGCATTTTGCTCTGGGATGTAGCTGACTGTTTCTATAGTTCAGAAAGAATTTTTTTGTAGCATGGCTGGTGTTTTAGAAGGTTTTTGATTTCCCTTGAGCATCCCATACTGTATCAACTGGCCTGTCAATCAGCATGGTTAGGGGTTAATTTTTGGAAAACCAAGTAGAGTATGTATTAATCATTCAGTTTTGTCAAACATGTCAAGAAAATGTGGGTGGGGGAAGGTTCAGTTTTGGAACTAAAATGTCTCTCAATTTTTGCAAAACTATTTTCCTTTTTCCAAAAAGCTGTAATGAACAGGTTGTGATTTCAATGAATGTTAATTTGCTTTTGATAAAATAGCTTGTATGATTAAGGTTTAGCCAATGGCTTGGTTGCAAACTGATTCCTGTGGGTAATTGCCTCCAGGGCTGCCCGTGGGGGGTGGGGGGAGAGGGGGGACAAGTGGGGCAATTTTCCCCAGGCCCTCACAAGAATGTCGGAGGCTCCTCCCCACCTCCGCCTTCCCCCATCCCCCGGCGTCTCAGCGCGCCGCATCCAGGAGCTGCCCTGGACACCACTGCATCGGCGCGGCTCAAGTGGGGCCTGAGGTCCTCCCGCTCGGAGCCGCGTGGTCAGGGGTGGGGCTGCGAGCTCCGGTGGGCCGAACGGCAGGAGCTCCTGGACACAGCTCGCAGAGAAGGGGGAGGCGGCATGGGAGGCGGCAGGGGAGGCCCCTCTGAGCCGGGCACCTCCCAACCCCATCCCCCCCAGCCCTGACCCCCAACCCCTTTGAGCCAGGCACCCCCCGACCCCATGTCCCCCACAGCTCTGACCCCCAGCTCTGAGCCCAGCCCCCCTGAGACTGGCACCCCCCGACCCCATCACCCTCCCAGCCCTGGGCAACAGTTGTGCCACCCCCAGGCAGCGACAGCCCATTGGCACCAACCATCACCATCACCCAGTGACAGCCCATTATGTAATTGCAAATGTATACATACCATTAAAGCATTTAATGTTTTTAAATAATGTATTTCGTGTATTTTCAAATTATTAAAAATTAATTTTTGAATTTCACTGGTTATTTTTTACATTTCCAAATACATGTTACTAGAGTATTGCAACTTTTTTTATGGAAGGGGTCCCCGAAATTGCTTTGCCCCAGGCCCCCTGAATCCTCTGGGCAGCCCTGATTGCCTCTTATGACTTGGCGTGTTAGCCACATGTTGTTTATATTGCTTGACTGTGTGATCTCATTTTAATGAAGATGCTGACTGTAAGCTCTTTGGGACAAGGAGCATCTTTTTGTTCTGTGTTTGTACACCTAGCACAACGGGGTCCTGGTCCATGTCTGGAGATCTTGCACATTTTAACAGTACAACAATACATGTCTGCTTAGGAGTTGTCCCATTGACTGTTTTCAAGTTATCTCCAAACCTTCATAATCTGACAAATTTAAGTTGCAAGAAAAACTTTTTTTTTTTTTTTAACAATGGCTTTCTGGAGTGAAGGCTCATCGCTATTTGAGCTAGTATTCATGACATACTCTTTCAAATGCAATCCTATATATAAAATAAAACAATTTCTTTTCCCTGAGCGTTCTCAAGCAAATAAAAAGGAGTTATGAATACCAAAAGCTAATTTGTTTGCAAGACTATGCCACAAGTATTTTTTGTCATTCAGCTGGACTCATGCCTAAGCGGATACCAAAATCCAGGGCCTTCTAGCCAGAAAAGCATGATTTCATCCTTTCTAGAATAATGAATTTCTTACAATTCTAGTGGTCTAACCATTTGTTCAATGTTAAGACAGTGCAAGTGAGAAAAGAAAAACACTTAGTCTCACATGTGAGCTTAGATTTTTCAAAGGAGTATGCAGTTATGATACTCACACCACTTAGCTATTATCCTAACACCGCAGCAAAATTCTGCAATTTGAAAGAGTGAGCACACAGCATTATTGAGAGATTAGAGATAAAACACATATTCCTAAACTCTCTCTGAACAGGTACATGATACGTGACCAAAGGACATAACTTGATGGAGCACATCCTCCCCTACACCCAATAAAACCCCCAATAAAACCTACACATTTCCCTCAAACACGCACATCACCCACATACCGTTTTGGAACTGACTTGACAATACTGTAGGATGTTCAATTAGGTGTAAAAGAATAGTCACTACATTTCTGTCCAGTGGAAATACTTGAAGGAGTAACAAAAGTGTGGCCTGCCACCCCCTTGTATACTTGAGTCTGGCAAGGATCAATGTACTGAATACTCTGTGCTATTAATAGGACTGTTAAAATGAACCTTATGTTTACTACTATGAGCAAGCTTGAATTTTATATCCTCACTTCATAGCAACTCCAGGATATATAAAATTAGCTCACTATCAGGCTCTGCTTGCCTTATTATTACACAAAAATAATGCATCGTACATTAAGGTAGCAAATTGTTGAATACCTTCTTAGCAAATCTGCCCAAATATTAGCATTTTCATTTTATAAGGTCATTTTGACAAAGTCTGCTTGGCTGAAATAGACAGCCTGAAGCACCAGGGCCATTGCACTTTCATTGCAATACAATCACTTAAATTGAAATATGTTGCAGTCTTTCTAATTAAAAAGCTTGAGAACTTGAAGCCATAAAGGTATTTAATTGATTTTTTTCAAACAAAATTTATTCTTTAGACTGTTGAATATGGACTTTTTTTACAATAACTGAAAGGGCAGTTTAGTCTGTGCAGTGGTACAGTTTTAAATAGATTGATTGCAGATAGTGAAAATAGAGGGTCTGCTAGTGTTGCGGGGGAGGGGTATGTGCCACTTCTCTTCTACACCATTGTTTTGTGGTTGTAGAAAAGCAGTGATTATTACTGCTTCGCTGAATATAATACATAGCTGAGAACACATGATCAGCTTTTGAATTTCATGTGTATTTTATGATTTTCAACAGGAAACCTTTTTATTTATTTATTTATTGTTTATGCAATTGTCACTAAGATTGTTTACCAGGATGAATCATTAGGAAATTAGATCACATAAAAAGAAAGTGGTACAAAATTTGGAGGTTTACATTTATAGGACTGAATGAAACTGCATGTGCATATATTTTTGGTTGATGTAGATTTGCACCATGACTTTTTAATCTAATTATATCTTGAAACTCATCACAAATCATTGTATTACCCAGTTTCCAGCCAAAACTATTCCATGTGTTTGCATTTTGCTATGCAAGTTTCAAGGGCTTCCAATAAGTGTATTCTAAAAAAGTATATTAGTCCCACTTTAGTTAAAATAGAGTCTTGTCTGAACTGCACATAATAATGTTATTGATATGGGTTAGTAAGGAAAGTCAGTGAAGCTTCACTGATCTTGAATATCTATAGAGCATTTGGTCTCAGAACAGTACCAGTCCTAATAACAGTCAACAGATAGAGTTAAGAATTTACAGCTCAAGATTTTTCTGTGTATCATACTTCTTTTTTGAAGCAATTTGTTCAAGGAAGATAGTTGAGATAGAGGAGTGGAAGGAGAAGAGATGTGTCAAATTGTTCAGCAGTAATTTGAAAACTGTGGGAACCAACGAGTTCATTATTCCAACTACTTAAAAGGGTAGTTGGATTTGTACCTCACATTAACAAAAAAATAATTTGGACTTCAACTATTTGTCAGTCAAAGTTTCTAAGCAAGAGGTAGTATGAACACCCACAAAAATTAAGCAAATTAAATATAGTAGATAAAGCTGGACTCCTGGCCTCTGCTGAGTCAGCCACATACGCCAAAACCATGAAAAAAAATATTTTACAAATGAAAGTGAAATGAGAGTAATGATTGTGAGGATGAAAAGATGGGTGGTTACTACAGCCACTAGATATTAAGTTATTTAGTATGACCAGAACTATTTCCAGTGTTTCATACAAAAGGCTTGGGCATCACTAGCTAAAGCAAGAATCAATGTAATGAGTTCTTGATATTGGTTGGGCCTTTAAGAAATTAATAGTAACAAACTCATATTAACATGACTTATCTATTGGAAGACATGGCAATGATCCTTCTCTTCCCCCCCCCACCCCACTCCCCCCACACATCCTTTGGGGCTCTAAGAGCCTGTTCATTAGCAACTACCATCACCACACCCTACTATTCTAACCCAAACTCCTTTATGAGGACTCAGCTTAATCACCGAGGTCATTGTTGAGCAAGACCTCCCCACTATAGATGTTAAGAATGCTACCTCAATAGCAATCATTGGGTCTTCCAGCCAGAGAAGCAAAACAAGGACCTGAAACCCAATAAAACTTTTTTATGGCAGTATGGCTCATTAACACTAGTTTGCCAGTTCAGCCCACACATTACCAAGAGTGGGACCTAGAGCCTCTGGCCATATTATCTATAAAATAAATGCACTTTTAATAAGTGTTATATTATAACAGTAGATCAAGCTCTTCTCCTTTAAAATGTGTGTGTCTTGGAGTTGCATCTATTACATAGCAGTGGGAGACAACATTCGATGCTGTTGGTATATCAATTAGTGTTGATACCAAAAGCAAAGTTTTCAAAGTGGAGTTCAACAAGGGTTTCTGCAAATATTCAGGTACCTATTTGCACCTACACATGGATAGTTAAGTTATTACCATCTGATATGCCTTGCAAACTTAGGGATTTGCAGAATCTTATTGCATCTATCCTGGTTGAGACTTTGGCCTAAAATCTCTGCCCCTAAGTGTTCAATATGACTATTGATAGAGGCCATTAAAAATTCAGAATCTGCCAAAACTTACCACATGTTGGTAACTAATGCGACAAAATATATATATATAAACACACTACAATTTAGTAACTGCTGGCCAATGTTGATTTTTCAAAGGAATGCCCAAAATGTTACATTTCAGCTTTACAAGTGCTTTTTTCCAGTACAATGTCTGTTTGCTTCCAAATAAACCAGAACAGTCAGTTAAGAACTATGAGCACATTGACCCATTGTAGGATTTACCATGTTGCAGAATGTTTAGGAGCTTCAATAAAGTTGTTACAAGAGCTCAAAAAGTGCTTTTTCAAGAGCAGCCATTTTTGAAATGAACACTAAATATTACCACCACTAGTGTAATCTTTTATGCTGTATTGGGTTCAAACTCCCTCCATTCATATGATAAGTCATGTTAGAAGACATTTTAATGCTTGGAGATTTGTGGTCTTAATTGTATTGTTAAATTTTAAATACAAGTCTGGGAACTTCTCAAGATTTTCAAGCTTCTTAAACTCAATTTTTGAAATACATTTTATTGAACTCCTTGCTGGAGCAGCCCCTAAGACCAAACAAGGAGCTGGGCTCTAATGAATGTAATATGTCAATATTCATGGGGAAATTGGTTCCAAGAAATTGCAAGTTCAGGAAGAGTATTTGAACAGCCTTTTCCTTTGGAATGACAAGATATTTTTCTTTCTTCAAACCTAATGTATTGGGCGCTCTTATTTGGCCTCCTGAACATTCAATCTCCATGCTTCAGAAAGATTATTTTGTAAGTTTTAGTTGCACAACATGGATGAGTTCAAAACTAAGCTGATTTTATTTGAAAAAAAAAATCTTTTAAAATCACTGAAAATTAACAAATGTTGAGTAAAATGAAAGGGACTACAAACAGTAAAGCTTCCCCAATTCCAACTTTAACCCCATTTTAAGTGTACCCTAGGGTGAATGATGTGTATATATAACTCAATGCAATGGAAATAATCTTGCAAATAAGGACATGAAACGGAAGGAAGCTTTAAGATAGATGTTTAAATATCTTTATAAATGGGGATCATCCACCCCATTTCATTGGAATCACCGTATAAAAGCTGCAATACCAATGAAATATGAAATGCTTTAACTGAAATCATTGACTGTCATTACGATAAGGGTTTCTCATTGGAATAAAATAGGATTCTGTCTGTGCCCATATGATTGCAGCAGTGCTATTACACAGTTGTCTCAGGGAAATTGCTGAACATTTATACAGTTGTCATGATCTCCATATAAATGTATGAAGTACTGCTGACACCACTATGCAACTCCTATCTTAATCTGTGATGTCTGAATCTGTATATCTGACTCTGGATATATTTGAACTCAGTGCATTAACCATTTCCTTTGAAGACATTAATGTCTGATGATCAAAACATATTTACTTCTAACCAATAATCCCTGGATCACTGACCTGAGACACTGATACAGCTTTTCCAGAGCCATCATCGTGCATCATGTAGTTGTGATTTTCAGCAATAAGTAGCTATAATAGGAATAGCCTAGAGGAGGAGAAGTAGCATCAGTTTCATTTGTCTCTACCTTTCTCTCTCTACCCAAACACTCAAATGCTTTCACCATTTCATTTTACTTTTGTACATAGATAATCAAAATGGAGTAGCTAGGAATGTGAACTCCTGCTACCCAAAAGGTAGTGTGTATGGGGCATACAACTGGATTAATTTATTCTCAGAAATACTTGGAATGTTAAATTGCTGTGATGTAAGATATTAAACCCATAAGTTAATGCCACTCTTGCTTCATTAACGAGACACTGAGGTTAAACTACCTTGAAAAGTTACTCTCTACCTTGACTTGAGGGAAGAATTCCACTGTACTTACTGGAGAAATGAAATCAATAATTTTTCCTATCTACAGCTCCCTCCTTTACCCTTACCTGTCCACTCTGTAATTTGTTGCAAATATCTGAGATCTTCCTTGATGGTAAACTAGAGTTAGTCTTTCATAGAGCAAAAGCCATTGCCCACACTCCAATGCCATCACTTAAATACCACATGAGAATGATGAAGAACATGTCCACTGTTTACTGCTCCTCATATGCATCAGAAGCGTTGCACAGCATACAGAGTAAAGGATGCTTCTGTTATATTGTAGCAGATATTTGTTGTGCTGTACATTACTCCTATTTTAAAGCAAAGTTTAAAAGTCTATTCAATATTTAAATTAATAGACAGTAATTGTTTCTTCAGTCATCACCCATTTTATTTGAACATTCAGTCTCTCTATAGTGGTTTAATATTTAGAATACCTAGAATATGAACAAAATTTAATAACTTTGCCTTAAACAGTATCAGATGTTTCACATAAGCAGTTATCAATATGACTGGCAAACCTTATGTTCCTTTATTCTTTTAAAACACTTAAAAAGGAGCAGAATAGGAGAGCCAAATTACATGCAAATGTAACAAAGCTAATGGCATTCTGAGCACTATAATTTTTATATTTGATACCTTAATTATTTACATTTGTTATGTTAGTGTTACTAACGTTTTCATCTCTTAATTTCCCTGTTACTATTCAAGAGTAGAAAAATTAAAAAAGCAAACAAAAAACCCAGAGCTGTGAAAGTACAGAAGCTTGCAGATTTTGCCAGTAGAGCTGAGAAATAAAAACACAGGAGAATTAAAATACAGGGGACTCCACTGAATTAAACAGGAGTTTTGACACTGACTACAAACAGGGCCAAGATTTCACTTGTAAGTTCCAACAGCTTCATCAACTGACTTTGGAAGCTCAACAAATTCATTCTTGAGGCGGTTATAAGACTTCTGGAGAAAAGCTCCAGGAACCATGAGATGTGCTGATATTGTAGTAATGTTTGAAATATTATTCAAAAATATTTTGAAAAAATGGACAGCAAAACAGCAGTTAAAGCAGTCTATGAAAACAGGACTCACGCCTACATTATAACCATGAGTTTGTGTGCATGCCTGTCCTTTATCTCCTTTTTTTTTTTAGTTAAGAGGCTAAATTTTGTCTGCACAAAGGTGTACCAATCACCTATAGCAATTCAGTTTAAGTACTACTTTATTTTAATTACTTTTAATACATGAACACTGCTGCCATAATGTGTAACAGAGAACCATTCCAAGAAAAAATAATAAAGTAGCTATTTCTATATTTCAATCCAGATTTTGGTTCACTAAAGAGCCTTAGGATAGGTTTACACTGCAGCTGGGGGTATGTCTACACTATTCACTGGATCAGTGGGCAGCGATCGATCCAGTGGGGGTCGATTTATCACATCTAGTCTAGATGTGATAAATCGATCCCTGAGCGCTCTCCCGTCGACTCATGTACTCCACCGCCTCGAGAGACGCAGGCGGAGTCTATGGGGGAGCGGCAGCAGTCAACTCACCGCGGTGAAAACACCATGATAAATCAATCTAGGTATGTCAACTTCATCTATGTTATTTACATAGCTGAAGTTGCTTAACTTAGATCAATTCCCTGCTCCCCCCCTCCCCCGCCAGTGTAGACTAGGTCTGGGAGTGTGCTTCCTAGCTCGGGTAGACAGACTTGTGCTAGTTCTGCTCAAGTTAGCATGTTAAAAATAGCAGGCTAGCCAGGGGTAGCATGGCAGCAACTCCAGTTAGCCTCCTGAGTACAAAGGGACTCCTGAGTACACCCAGACTCTCTGGATATGTATCTGGGCAAATAACCTCAGTGGCTGCCCTAGGTGATGCAGAGTTAATGCATATCTCTCTACCTGAGCTTGGAAGCATGGTCTCAGTTGCAGTGTAAATGTATCCTCAGTAACATGTATGATCCATAATATGTTATTCATACAATTAGGTAATCAGATACCATAATTAATGGGTATGATATTAAAACCTAGATATAGTCCCTCCATATCAATATTTATTCACTAGAGATTAAATGAAGAAAAAAAACCTGTATGAATTGAATGAATCCCCCAGACTGTATTTTGCCAAATGGCTGTGAAGCCTGTGAAATAATCCATTATAGCAGCACATGCTCTGGGCCTCCCTAAGGCAAAATAGATTTAATCCTCTTTGTAAATTTATTTTCTATGGACAAAATATAAATTGTAGTAGACGAGATTAAAATGCCACATAAAATATTATCGTCCTTTAAAATACTGTAATTTCAATATGATATGGGGTTTGCTTTAATTATTTTAGGATTTACTGTGTCTGTATAATGTCTCCGAGATATGCCTGCTTAATGTAGTAAACATCACTGATCAACTTAAAACATGTATCATTGTCGTACAATATTGCTGGAACTGCAACCAGCTAAAAGATCATATTGCTAGATCACTAAAAATGATATATGTTCAACACTCTCATAAGGTTGGTCTAAAAATCACAACAAGCATGAAGATCTTGGCAGTGTATACTCCAGATTGTGTTCCCAGTGGATCTGAACACTTCCGGTGGAAAAGAAGAATGAGAAGAAAACACATCAAATATTTTTGCTTTGTGAAAAATTGTTTTTACACACAAGCATTGTTTGCCACCTGCTCATATTACTTGAGTACACAGAATCTGCAATCAGAGTTTTAGGATGTCAGCTGCACACATGGTATTGATTTTGTACACTGATTTTACAACAGAAGGCCCAATTTACAGACATGTTGAATCAATGAGAGTTTGGGCCAGCTCCCATTGTCCCAAAGCTACCAGTCTAAATTAATTGTTTGGTCACAAACTCAATCACTGATCTGATTTTCAGAAGTGCTGAATATCCACATTTCAGACAAAGGGAACTGCAGGTGCTCAGCACCTCTGAAAATAAGGCCATTCGTTTCTTGAAAGGCTGCATCTCAGCTATGGACTTAACATTTGCCATGTAAATCTTTGAGAAGAGGAGTAGAAGTATAAAGAACCTGTGAAATGTTTCATGAGTAGGTTCAACCAGCTCTAATCCGGAGATATTTACACAGTGTTAAAAGATAAATTTGCATAGTTAGAAACAGTAGAAATGGGAGGATGAGAACTAATGGTGTGTGTTTTTGGTATTTCCTTTTATAAATTTAGGGTATGCAACAAACTATAGCATTCTTCTCTTTGGGCCTCTTACATTTAGACTGTGGCCATTTTCATGAAGCTGGCATGGAAGTACTTGCAATGCCACTTTCAATGGGAACACACCCAATGTAGGAAATGGGAGGGATGGGTGGTTGGAGCTTTCAAACCTTTTCTTCAAAGGATATACAAAGAATTTCAGCCTCCAGACCTTTAAATAAAGTTATACAATAGTGTTAATTTTTTTCAAGAGTTGGTCATTAATTTATTGGTAATATGAGTGATCGGTTGAGAGTACATATATTACAATAGAGGATAAGTGCATGTGCTAAACACACCTACAATACTAGTAGGAGAAAAGAGGTCCTGAATCCTCTAACAAAATTTAATTTGAAATAAACAAAGTTAAGTGCAGGCGACGACACAAGTACAAAGTGGACAGTTCATTTTTCTCTAGATCTACTGTAAATAGTTTAACATTTTTGCACATGTACATTTGTTGGCGGTAGAAGAAAATAAAAATAACTCCCCTAATGTAACAAGCCAACTATCTCTTCTCAGTTAGGGGTCTGCACAGTTGATATTCTTCTAGCTCCGCAGGCATCCTTGGCTGTGTAAGAATGAAGCATCTGTGCAGTTCTGGTAGCCAAATATAATAGTTTTAGTGGTCAAAGAAGGTCACATTACAACTTCTTTTTGGACGTGAATAAAAACAAGTCAGTTTGAAATATTATAGATAGTCAAACTAGTGAAGATGAAATAAAAGCCTTACTCAACCCACTCCCCTTCCCCCACTCAGAAAACTTAATCAAACATCAAAGTTTCAGGTTTATTTTAATAATATTTGTATTTCTCAATACAACTTAGAATCAATCAGGAGTATAAGTACCAACATACTGTGAGAGATATTCTTGCCTATCCAGAACAATTATGAATAACCTATTCTTGCATTGTATCCAACCTAACTAGTTAACCAAACAAATTCTGATATGACGTGCATCCTTCAAGGGTTACACAGGACTATATTCACAACAACTTTGTGGAAGACAAAGCAACCATAAAGTCTGGGGATTTTTTCTGTTTTGTTTAGTTCATTGGGTTTTAGTTTGGTTCTGTTTACATGCAAATAAAAATGACCAACAAATGTACAATTTTTATACATTGTATGCATTTGATCATCTCTCGCCACCCCTCTGCATGTTATTTGTCTCTTTATATGATATGATTCCTACATGTTTGTCCAGAGCCCTTCACAGTGGAATCCTAATAGAGATTACTAATTGACCCCATAATACTATTTTTTATTTCTAAGAGGGTCAATATAAACTAAGTTTCAGCTCTCAGGATGATCCTGATTTATGACTTAATCTCTAGAGATGCTAACTGTGAGATTTGTAGGTATTCAGCATTTTTGAAAATCAGGCCTCTATTGATTCATGCTTTCTGTATCAAATTCACTCTCCCTTTGTTTATGTATTCAAGCTGCAGTCCACTATAAAGTAAGACATATGAGGGTATTCTAGTTTCACCCTGCTATGATAAGGATACAAATGTATTTTCATGTAGCTAGTTTGCTGTGGAGTGGCTAGAACACCACTAACACCATAGCTGCCAAAAATGGCCACTACTTTCTTCAATGGTTTAGAATTGTACTTAACATTTATTTTCTATAAAAAACTTCAGCTTTGCCTTGACATTTAGGTCACAGCAGGCTCTTCTCAACCTAAGGCAACATTCTACTCCACTGACATTATGTCTTAATTAGTATTACTAGAGAGGACTTAATATGCTCAATGCAAAGGTGCTTATGATGCTGCTCTGAAGTTCTGGGTTCAACTCTAGAATTGCTCCAAGTGTTAATTGTACTAGACTTTTAAACTTTAAGTAGACTGAATTAGAGATGATACAAAACGAGATAGCAAAGAAAGAGACTAGTTCTGTTTGTAATGGAAAAATAGTGCGGGATGTGGCATGTGACTAAGTTGGGGGGGAATCAATAAATTCCTGCTAATTGGCAAATCAAGGGTGCGGGGACACAAAAAATAAAAATATACCTGAAGTTTGCAGAACTACTTCAACCACTAATACACTTTCCAGATAAATAAAGTTTGACTCCTTATTCAAAGTCCAAAACAACCATCCGCAATAACTCCATTGCTGATGAAGAGTTAGACATGCAGCCTGGCTAGTCACAATACAGATTTTTACATGTTTATCACCTAAGATAAAAATGTACATGATGCCATCTTGTCATTCACAATTGTCATGAGCGTGTACACAATGAAGGAAGGTATGTAACATGCAGTAATGAGTCTAGAAAGACTTTACTAAAGAGTAAATGAAAAAGCAGTAGACATGTATGTTAGCATAGGTGGGCAACTGCTCTCCATGGAAAGACTAAGCCATCCTTACTGAGATATCACTTAACAGAAACAGTTGTTCAAGGGAAGAATATACTGCACAAAGTTGTTTGCAAAGTGTTCGACTATTCTCAACAGTTATATACAGCAAGGCCTAGGATTAGGCTGTTGACCGTATGCCAGGCTAACCTGGTATTGCTACTCCCATGGCAGCACCTCAGCCAAACCTGTGCTGACCAAGCTGAACAAGTGATTGGTATTCAGCTCATCCTGCCTGGTTTAGTGAGTTGACTGGAGCTGCCAGAACACAGACTCAGTTTTTACTTGCGTCATCATCAAGCTAAAATCCCTCCCCCACAGATGTATTTTCCTTTGATACCAGGATACCAGGAGGGGGAATAATTTGATATCACTACCAACCACATTCCTCCACTCCCCCTCAAAAAAAAAACAAAAAACAAAACAAAAAAACAAATGAAAAACACACATAAAAAACAAAAAGGGCAAAAGTAAGTCTGGATTCTTTGCTGGAGGAGAAACTCATACTCACTCTCATCTCATCACCCTAAACTCCTGGCCCTTTGCGGGGCATGGAGGATGAAAGGTTTGTGTGCAAGAGGGGATCTGCTGTAAGTAAAATTAAAGGATGGTGCAATATGTTCAAGACATACTATTTAAAATCTGTCGCAAACTGAGATTTTTTTAGTCAAAAGTATGGGAAATATGGAGCATGAAATAAGAAAGGGGAAATTAGAGTACTCTCTTACCTCCCCATTTATCTAATTGAAAATGTGAACCTACTTATACACAATATCTGATTTTAGGTATAAATAAGAATATTTCTCACCAATAATTCCTGTTGTCAGAGTTCCTTCTCCTCTCATCAGATGATCAGAAGCTTTTCTTTGCCTCCTTTCTTCCTGGTCAGTGTAGTAATAGGTTACCAGAACTTAATTGCCAGTAGAATGAGAAGGGAGGGGCTTATGACAAGCTTATTTTAAGTAGCCCATAAAATGTTACCCTAATTTTTCTTCATTTCTTTCATTATACACATGAAAAGGTTCTGAGAAATTAACGAGTGTTATGGTTAAAATGTTGCTGGCTGCTTCAAACTAGAGCTATGCAAATAATTGATTTCAGTGCAGTGGCCAAACCAAAATGTTGGGGGAGGGGGGGAAATAATGTTGGGTCAACCTGAAACAATTTTTTTGGCAAACTGAAAGTCTGAAAAAAATCATTTTGGGTCAAACACAATATTGTTTGACCTGAAACAAAATGTTTTGTTTCATTTTGGGTTTTTTTAATAAGTGACTTAAAATAAAGTCGAAGGAAATTCTAAAATTAAATGTTTTTCTGAAATCAAAAAAGTCATAACATTTTGTTTCAGAAATGCCAAAACAAATCACTTGGACATTTCTCATTATTTTGACCTAAAGAATTTGCCAAAATCAGTCTAAATTTGTAACTTGTTTTGGTCCACTCAAATATATTTTTTTTTGTGGCCAAAAACAGGTTTTCCATGAAAAATTTTGCCCAGCTCTATTTCAAGCACATTGGGGGAGCACATTTATCTTCCAGAACAACTCTGAAAACACAGGTACACAGTTTTTAAAGCAAAACTCTAAAAGGCAACAAATGTTATCATCTTTCAAAGTAGTAAACTTAGATATTCCTCCAGCAGGAAGGAAGCGACTGAAGAAGATGTTGACTCCTTCAAGCAAACTCTTCATCCTGCCAAATGTTATACCCTGCGACCAATGTCATTTCAGCATTTGGCATCTTTATTGTCACTGACCATTCTTCCAATAATATTTCTCTCATTCTTAAACATTAACAGATTCTTTTACCGAGATAATGAAGTTTGATCATTGTGCAAAGATTTCTGTTACCATCAAATACACAAATGGTTGGATCATCAGCATGAACAGCATGAGTGCTTTCCTAGAGTAGACACATTTCTGCTTTTGGACTCTGATAAATGTCAAGCTATGTACATTTCAAGCAACAGCTCTTTCCTGCTGTCTTTCACAATTTTGCCAGCTACACTAAACGTATTTAGAACTAGCATTTCTGGGAAAAGCAGCTTGAATATTTAAATGTTATTTGGAGTTGGTCCGTCAGGATTTTCTTTATCATCTTTAGTATTCCAACAGGCACATTAACAGCAGTAAGCATTTCTTTGGATGTTTGTTTGTCTATGAACACAGATGATCACATTCAAAAATAATCTGAGCATATAACGCTACAGTAGCCTGTAAGATTTAGTTTGCTACCACTGGGGAAAGAGGTGACAGATTTTGATTTGTACCTTATATCACTGCTGGAAATGATTCATCTTAGCCTTGCAAAGGAGGGAAAAGGTACTTCCGTGAAACTAATGGAAGATTTAACTTAATCCTTTGCGACATGTGACCTGGCTAATATATATTTCTGCCTTCTAACCCTTTCAAGGAATCAAATGTTCAGCTGTGATCTTAGGCCCTATACTGCTAGCAATTGATGGAGACTGTCCATTAGCTCAAGCATTAGAGGACTGTGCTTTTTGGAGATAGAGGCTCCAAGTTCTATTCCTACTGTCATACCGACATTTTAAGTGGCCATAAAGTGCAGCACATTGCCAACTATGAAGTTCCTAGGGTACCAAAGAATTCCTACAGCTAGGCAGTCCAAACTTGCAGGGAAGAGGGACCTAAAAGAAGAAGACCACTACTAATTTTGCTTTACTTGGGCTGTTTTAAATAATGTCAGAGGCCTAGAGTAGAAGAGGGACACCTTTTCTAAGACTGTATAAGTCAAAACAGTAAATAAAATATTTAAATTAATTCTCTAAGCTGCAAACAGCTCTGCAACTCCTAGCTGTGCATTTGGTGAGCCTTTTTCAGCTCTTTCCCCTGAGAAATGGTCTAGCTTTAGATACAATAGGCCTGCTACTAATTTGCACAACACAGAAAACCATATATCTTGTGCATTGGATATGGTCATTTGATATGCTCTCTAAGTGGGAAAATGACCCATGATACTTTCAGTCACCAAAATGAAAGCTCTGAGGTTGGCTTTCCATGGTGAAGAATCTATTAAGCAATTAAATACAGGCAACATGCTCCCAAATAGACAAAAAGGAAAGCAACATCTTCCACAGCTTTCAGGATGAAAGCAGCACCAGTGTTTTTTAACCATTGCAATGAATTATTATATATTACAGCGGTAACTCAATATATCTATGTACCAAACCAAAATAAAGATCACATGATAACATAAGCCCCTAACTTTAGGGCTTATTAAAATGAAACAGAAACCTAGTAAAACAAGATCAGTGCTATCAAGTTATGTATAATTTTGAAATGCTTGCTGTGGTACTGATTTTGCTGCAATTCAGGTTTTAAAGTGGAATAGAAACAGGTCAGCACAAAGTGTACTTGAATCTTTTTCAAACCAGTTATGACAATTATAGAGTATTTTCAGGGGAAACTATAGCATCATTAGAGTGGAGCCATTATGAAAAGCATTAATTATTTCCCATGTTAGGAACCTATAGGCATGAATTGCAACAAGATGTGTGGAGCAAACTATTTATTTACTTATTTATTTTAAATTACACAGCTCTACCTTTTCATTCAGCTTTGGCTTCTAAAAGTGGAGGCTTTACCATGGCTTTGTCTACATTATCAAGTTTTGTCACCAAGAACTGCCTTTTGGCGACAAAACAGTGAGTGAGTACATACTGCGATGCGACTTTTGTCAGGAAAAATGCCTGGTTTTGGTGACAAAATACTTCCACCACTATGAGAGACTTTTCTTTTCCCTTCCCCTTATTATTGACAAAAAGTCAGTGTAGACACCACATATGCATTAATTGCTTTATTTGGCCTCCAGTAAGTATCCCACAATGTCCATCCTAACCGCTCTGGTCAGCAGTTGGTTGCTTACCTGGTTGCAGGCCAGTGTAGTTCAATCCACCCCTCCCCCGCTGCAAGCCCCAGGAATTTTAAATTCCACATCTTGGTTGCTGGCTCATCCCAGGTGACAATGGGTGGCTATCGCACCAAACTCTCTCCCGCCTGGACCACAGCAAAGTTGTTGTATCTGATCAGTATGTGGGGAGAGGAGACTATGCAGTCCCAGCTGTGCTTGACCCATAGGAATTGGATACCTACAGGCACATTTCTCTAGGCTTGTGTGAAAAGGGCTATGATCGGTACGATCAAAGATAAAGGAGCTGAGGCAGGCGTACCATAAGGTGAGGGAGGCAAACCGTCGCTCCAATGCTGCACCCAAGACCTGCTGTTTCTATAAGGAGCTGGACAGTATCCTCAATGGTGACCCCACCTCCACCGCCAACATCCCTGTGGATACTTCGGAGGGAATGGAGGCATCAGAAAGAGGACCTAACCTGAAGGATTAAGTTATGGATGAAGAGGTGGAGCTAGACGAAGAAGTGGAGCTCCCGGAGGGGTCAGCCAGTGGGGCAGGCATCCAGGAACTTTTCTCCACTCCTGAGGTGTCTAGCCAATCTCAGCCATTGCTCTCCAACAAGCAAGAAGCAGGAGATGAGATGACTGGTAAGTGGCTGTGGCTCGTGTAGTGCAGAAGTGGGTTCAGGGCACAGAAATGTGGGAAGCAGGCTGTGTTTCTGTGAGCTGGACATTCCTCCCCGAGGGGAATAAAGTTTATTGCACTGCCGCTGCTGCGCTGCGGTGCCAGTGTGGCTGCCCAATGTGCTCTGATTGGCCTCCAGAAGTATTCGGCAGTATCCCAAAATGCCTGTTCTAGCCACTCTGGTCATCAGTTCGAACTCTACTGCCCTGGCCTCAGGTAACCAACCATCAGACCTGCCCTTTACATTCCCCGACAATTTTAAAAATCCCCTTCCTGTTTGCTCAGCCAGGCGTGGAGTGCTATCAGCGAATCTTTCCAGGTGACCATGTCTCCACGCGCTAAGCGAGCCCCAGTATGGAGCAATGGCGACTCGCTGGACCTCCTCAGTGTTTGGGGGGAGGAAGCTGTCCAGTCCCAGCTGCACTCCAGCCATAGGAATTACGATACCTTAGGGCAGATATCAAGAGACATGATGGAAAAGAGCCATGACCAGGACACACTGCAGTGCAGGATTAAAGTGAAGGAGCTGCGGAGTGCCTACCGCAAAGCTCGCGAGGCAAACGACTGCTCGGGTGCTCCCCCCGCGACCTGCCAATTCTACAAAGAGCTAGACGTGATACTTGGAGGTGACTCCCCCTCCACTCTGAGCACCACCTTGGACACTTCAGAGCGGGAGGAGGAGGAAAGCGGGAGTGAGGGTGCTGGGGCAGGGGGAGACACCCTGGAATCCCTGGAGGCATGCAGCCAGGAGCTCTTCTCAAGCCAGGAGGAAGGTAGCCAGTCGCAGCGGCTGGTACTTGGTGGAGGACAAATAGAAGAGCAGGTTCCTGGTAAGCAGCTTTTTTTTCTGGGAAGGAATTTTTTCGGTGCGGGCTCTTTGGGAGAGGAGGGTTAGGGCTGCATGCATCCCTAGATGCGGAATAGCGCATTGATGTGGTCTATTACATCGCGGTAATCGGCCTTGGTAATCTCTTCGAATCTCTCCAGAACGTGGGCAATGCGTTTGCGCAGGTTTATTGGGAGAGCCACCGTGGTCCTTGTCCCAGTCAGGCTAACGTGTCCATGTCACTGTGCCGCTAGGGGTGGGGGGGGACCATTGCTGCACACAGGCAAGCTGCATATGAGCCAGGGCAGAATCTGCATTGCAGTAGAAGACCCTCCCTTGCTTCCCAGGTCACCCTCAGCAGCGAGATAGCGTCCAGGATGAACTCCTGTGGAAAATGTTGGGACAGTGTTCAGTGTAGGTGCCCCCTGCAGCTCTCCCCAAGGCACAGAAATCCATAGGACAGTACAGTCGTGAAACAATCAGTCCCCCTTACTCATCATTTTTGAGCTCCTGTGGGTTATGTGTGCTCTCTTTGGGATGGGAAAATTATGCTATTGTGTAGACTCTGTGTGCCCTCTTTAAGTGCCAGAGAATCATTACTCTGTCTGGTATAAACAATGCTGCCTCTGTTAAGTGTTGCATTTTTCCTTTACAGATGCAACCTTGAGATCTTAGCTGTCTGTGTTATCACCGGCTGAGAGACTGCAAAGACTCAGGAAGAGGCCGCGAAAAAGCAAAGAAGACATGCTGCAAGAAGTGATGCAGCAATCTCTTATAGAGAATCAAAAAGCGCAGGAGTGGAGGGAGAGTGAAAGCAGGATCCGCCAGGAAAACACAGTGCACCGGCGGCGAAGCACGGAGCACCGGCAGCAAAGCATGGATCAGCTGATAAGCATCATGGAGCGCCAAGCGGACTCTATCCAGGTGCTCGTAGCAATGCAGGCGGAGCACTACCACGCCCCGCCGTGCAGCCCTTGTCCCAAAACTCTTTCCCTTGTGCCCCCATGTCACCTCCAACCCACTTTCCCCAACATCCAGGTTCTTACTACCACCAGCTGCCTCCAACACCTGTATCTTCACTACCCAGCCCTGAAAACTACGACCCTTACCCTCTGCACTCAACCCCCATCACCATGCAGTATAGCCATCCTGAAGTGCAGTACTTATTACATAGCACTCCAGACAGGACATATGCAAATCTGTAATTGTACCGTTCCCCACCCCACTCCCTTGCCCTTTCTGATTCCCAAGCAGTTGTGTTTCTTTTCAATAAATGGATTTTTTGGCTTTGAAAATATTTTTTATTATTGCATAAAGTAAAAAAGATACCTTAGCCCAGGAAAGAAACAGGCACTGCAAGTCAGCTTAGCAAACACAGATTCCTACTAACATTGGAACCACTGCACTTGACTCCCGTGCAGGGAACCAGACATTACTGCTGGTTTTCAGCCTCAAATTGCTTCCTTAAGGCATCCCTAATCCTTGCAGCCCCACGCTGGGCCCCCCTAATATCCCTGCTCTCTGGCTGTGCAAATTCAGCCTCCAGGTGTTGAACCTCGGAGGTCCATGCCTGAGTGAAGCTTTCACCCTTCCCTTCAAAAATATTATGGAGGGTACAGCATGCGGATATAGCCACGGGGATGCTGTGTTCGGCCAAGTCCAGCTTCCCATACAGAGATCACCAGCGGCCTTTTAAATGGCCAAAAGCACACTCCACAGTCATTCGGCACCAGCTCAGCCTGTAGTTGAACCATTCCTTGCTGCTGTCAAAGCTCCCTGTGTAGGGTTTCATGAGCCATGGCATTAACGGATAAGCGAGGTCTCCAAGGATCACAATGGGCATTTCAACTTCCCCTACTGTGATCTTCCACTCTGGGAAAAAGTCCTGGCCTGCAGCTTCCTGAACAGGGCAATGTTCCGAAAGATGCGTGCGTCATGCACCTTTCCAGGCCAGCCTGCATTACTGTCAATGAAACACCCCCGGTGATCCATAAGCGCCTGGAGAACCATAGAGAAATACCCCTTCCGATTAACGTACTCGGATGCTAGGTGGGGTGGTGCCAGAATAGGAATATGTGTCCCATCTATCGCCCTTCCACAGTTAGGGAAACCCATTTGTGCAAAGCCATCCACAATGTCCTGCATGTTACCCAGAGTCACAGTTTTTCTGAACAGGATGTGATTAATGGCCCTGCAAACTTGCATCAACATAATTCCAACGGTCAACTTTCCCTCTCCAAACTGTTTCGTGACCGATCAGTAGCTGTCTGGAGTTGCCAGCTTCCAGATTGCAATAGCCACCTGCTTCTCCACTGGCAGGGCAGCGCTCAATCTCGTGTCCTTGCTCCGCGGGATGGGGGCGAGCTCCTCACACAGTCCTATGAAAGTGGCTTTTCTCATCCGAAAGTTCTGCAGTCACTACTCGTCATCTCAGACTTGCATGACTATGTGATCCCACGACTCAGTGCTTGCTTCCCGAGCCCAAAAGTGGCGTTCCACGGTGCTGAGCATGTCCATGAATGCCACAAGCAATTTTGTGTCGTGCGCGTTACGCGACTTGATATCATCGTCGGACTCCTCACTGTCACTTTGGATCTTAAGGAATAGCTTGACTGCCAAACGTGACGTGTTGTCGAGACTCATCAGCATACTCCTCAGCAGTTCGGGCTCCATTTCCCACAGACCGAAACGGAACACAGAAACCGTTGAAAGATGGTGTTAAAAGATGGCGCCAAATGTGGACAGAAACACAGGGATTGCTGGGATGCAAAGCGATGCATCACGGGGCATTGGGACAGGACCCAGAATGCCCCACACCCACGCCCCCTTCCCACAACCTGCGGCGCCAGAATGGGAAGCGGTGCTGTGTCGGATAGCCGTGGGATAGCTGCCCATAATGCACTGCTCCCAATTCCGCTGCAAAGTGCCACAAATGTGGCCATGACAGTGCGCTGTCAGTGTGGGCAGACTGCAGCGCTTTCCCTACTCAGCTGTACAAAGGCAGGTTTAACTCACAGCGCTGTACATCTGCAAGTGTAGCCATGTCCTTAGATTCACAGAGATTATGCAAAGTGCAGCACGCGGCTATGACCATGGAATATTCTCCTCATTAAGGTCTAACCTGCCATAAAGGCAATGCCAGCATGCCTTTAATCTGCCAAAGGCAAATTCAACTATCATCCAGCACCTACTCAGCCTGTTGTTGAAATGCTCCTTACTGCTGTCCAGGTGTCCCATGTAAGGTTTCATGAGCCAGGGCTGTAATGGGTAAGCTGGGTCTCCCAGAATCACTATGGGTATTTCCACATCCCCCACTGCAGGGCCAGCTCTAACTTTTTTGCCGCCCCAAGCAAAAATAAAGAGCATCGCCCAGCTGTAATACCCCCCCCACGAGTGCCATGCCACCCGAAGCCCTGCCCCCAAGCACCACACCGCACAAGCTCCCGCCCCCCTGAGTGCCGCGCTGCCCGAAGCCCCGCGCCGCCCAAGCCCCCCCTCCGAGCACCGCCCGGCGGAAACAAAAACAAACAAAAAAACCCCTCTAGCGTTGCCCCGCTGAACCAAAAAACAAAACCCGAGCGCCGCCCTGCCCCAAGGTGCTGCCCCAAGCACGTGCTTGGTTGGCTGGTGCCTGGAGCCGGCCCTGCCCCACTGTAATCTTGTGGTCTGGAAAGAAAGTCCCCACTTGCAGCTTTCTGTCCAGGCCAGTGTTCCTGAAGATGTGTGCATCATATACCTTCCCAGACCACCCCGCATTGTCTGTGAAATGCCCCCGGTGATCCACAAGCGCCTGCAACAAACATGGAGAAGTACCCCTTCCTAATGATGTACTCTGTTGCAAGGTGGTCTGGTGCTAAAATTGGAATATGTGTGCCATCTTTCACCCCTCCATAGTTAGGAAAACCCATCTCTGCAAAGCCATCCTATTTCATGCTCATTTCCCAAAGTCATGGTCCTTTGTAGCAGGATGCTATTGTCCTGCACACTTGCATTAATGCAGCCCCAATGGTAGAGTTCCCCACTATAAATTGATTTGAGACCAACCAGTAGCAGTCTGCAGTTGCCAGCTTCCAGACAGCGATTGCCACATGCTTCTCTACTGAGAGGGTGGCTCTCATTCTGGTGTCCTTGGGCTGCAGGTCTGGGGCGAGCTCAGCACACAGTTCCAGGAAGGTGGCTTTACACATTCAAAAATTCTGTAGCTACTGCTCTTCATTCCACACCTGCATGACAATGTGATCTCACCATTCAGTGCTGGTTTCCCTAGCCCAAAAGCGACAGTCTACCCTATGCAGCTGCTCTGTGAATGCCAAAAGCAATGTAAAGTTGCTTCTATCCATATCACGCATAATATCAGGCACCTGCGAGTCTTCCTCTGTCCATAATTTCACAATTAACTGCACTGCCATGCGCAATGTCCTCATGACACGTAACAGAGCATAGGAGAGAAGTGTGGGATCCATCCCTTCTTGGGGTGCACAGCAAAGAATGACCATTTTAAAAAAATGGAAAGAAAGTCGGAAGCCAGTGGAGGGCTGGGACACAAAGCAATGCATGATGGGACATTTAGCACGGTCCCAAGATGCATCGCAATGCGCTCCTCCTTCCCACAACACCTGGTGACAGAAGGTGTTGCTCTGCACTGTGGGCTACATACCCACAGTGCATTGCTCACACTGTTGATGATGGTGCCCCCAATGTGGCCGTGATCTGTCGCCAGAGGGGGCTAGTGTGACCAAGCTTTTCCGATTTTTATTAAGTCAACTTTGAGGTGTCAATATAAGTGAAGTCAACAAAACTTGGGTAGTGTAGACAAAGACTTCCCATGTCTCAGGTACTTGAGTGTCTGTTGTTCCACTGGAATACCATTTAGCTTTGCTGTGTACCTATGCTTTCCCCCTATTTAAAAGAAAAGCAAAGAGAAAAGAAAAGCACCATTGCTTTCCATTCTAGTCTAACTTCCTAGACTGACAGTCTACCAAGAGCTTGGGTAAAGGTTTTGATTAGAGTGGGCACAGCCTCAGCTGGTGCAAATTGCCACAACCTCAAAACAGATCTATGACAATTTACATTAGCTAAGGATCTGGCCTTGATTATTTTTGCAGTTCACTTATGGGATGTTTGAGTTATTTACTTTTAGTGAGATAATACCTACAGACCTGTATCAGGGATCAGGAATCTGGTTTCCTGGACATTGTACAAATTTGTAACTCACACAATCCCCGCCCTAGAGAGTTCACAATCTAGGAGTCTGACAATGTGCAATGGAGAACAGACAGACAATGGTGGATTGGGGAGCACGAAGTCACAGGAAAGATCTACACAGCAGAATAGGTGGTCACCAGCCTAACCAGTTCTAAGTGTTCAATGTTCAGACAGACTTGAGTCATTCCTGTACTGTACATCTCTAAGGCCTTGTCTACACTACGAGAGTAGTTCGATTTTACTTAAATCGAATATTTGGAATCGATATTGCAAAGTCGAACGTGTGTGTCCACACTAAGGACAGTAATTCGACTTTGTGAGTCCACACTAACGGGGAAAGCGTCGACATTGGAAGCGGTGCACTGTGGGCAGCTATCCCACAGTTCCCGCAGTCCCCGCTGCCCATTGGAATTCTGGGTCGAGCCACCAATGCCTTCTGGGTAAAAAAATGTGTCGAGGGTGCTTTTGGGTAACTGTCGTCATCCATCCATCACTCACTCCCGCCCTCCCTCCCTCCCTGAAAGCGCCGGCGGGAAATCATTTCGCGCACTTTTCAAGTCATTGACAGCGCGGACGCCACAGCACTGTGAGCATGGAGCCCGCTGCAACCATCGCTGCAGTTGTGGCCGCTCTCAACGCCTCGCAGCTTATCATACAGGTTGCCCTGAGGCAGATGCAGAAAAGTCAGGCGAGGAGGCTACGTCAACGCGGTGATGGCCTGAAGTCTGAGAGTAGCACAGACCTCTCAGAAAGCAGGGGACCCAGCGCCGAGGACATCACGGTGGCAATGGGTCATGTTGATGCCGTGGAACGGCGATTCTGGGCCCGGGAAACAAGCACTGAGTGGTGGGACCGCATAGTGCTGCAGGTCTGGGATGAATCACAGTGGCTGCGAAACTTCCGCATGCGGAAGGGAACTTTCCTTGAACTTTGTGAGTTGCTGTCCCCTGCCCTGAAGCGCAATGACACCCGGATGCGACCAGCCCTGACTGTCCAGAAGCGAGTGGCCATAGCCCTCTGGAAGCTTGCAACGCCTGACTGCTACCGGTCAGTCGCGAGCCAGTTTGGGGTGGGCAAATCTACCGTGGGGGTTGTTGTGATGCAAGTAGCCAAGGCAATCGTTGATGTACTGCTGCCAAAGGTAGTGACCCTGGGAAACTTGGAGGCGATCATAGATGGCTTCGCAGCGATGGGATTCCCAAACTGCGGTGGGGCCATAGATGGAACTCACATCCCTATCCTGGCACCGGACCACCAGGCCAGCCAGTACATTAACAGAAAGGGCTACTTTTCCATGGTGCTGCAAGCACTGGTGGACCACAGGGGACGTTTTACCAACATCTACGTGGGATGGCCGGGCAAGGTTCATGACGCTCGTGTTTTCAGGAACTCTGGTCTGTTTAGACGGCTGCAGCAAGGTATTTACTTCCCGGACCACAAAATAACTGTTGGGGATGTGGAGATGCCTATAGTCATCCTCGGGGACCCAGCCTACCCGCTAATGCCCTGGCTCATGAAGCCCTATACAGGTGCCCTGGACACTGAAAAAGAACTCTTCAACTACCGGCTGAGCAAGTGCAGAATGGTGGTGGAGTGTGCTTTTGGACGTCTCAAGGGGAGATGGAGAAGCTTGCTGACTCGCTGTGATCTCAGCGAAACCAATATCCCCATTGTTATAGCAGCTTGCTGTGTGCTCCACAATCTCTGTGAGAGCAAGGGGGAGACCTTTATGGCGGGGTGGGAGGTTGAGGAAATTAGCCTGGCTGCTGATTACTCACAGCCAGACAGCCGGGCGATTAGAAGAGACCAGCGGGAAGCGCTGTGCATCCGGGAGGCTTTGAAAGCAAAGTTCCTGAGTGAGCAGGGTAACCTGTGACTTTCTAATTTTGTGTACAGAGAAGCCTTCACCCCACTTCCAACACACGTTTCAAAATAAAAATAGTTCAACTTTGTTAAAGCACACCGTTTTCTTTAATACTGTTTTCGCGGGAATTTTTAAAAACTGGGACGCAGACTGTGGTGCGGAGCGGGTGTAGTGTAGTCGCGCGAATGCAGCTTCTAAACTCAAGGACTGACAGGCTCCGCTGCGGTGGGATGGTTCTTTCAACGGAGCCTGTCACCCCTCCTGATAGGGACTGTGTGTATGGGGGGGTCTATGTGACTTTGTGGCAGGGGGGGGACGGTTACAGATCCCCTGCTGTGTGGCTCTGTGATCCTGCCTAAGGACCGCCGCTTAAGATCTCTAACTGCCCTCCCCTGCCACAAAGTCACAGAGCAACCCACCCCCCACCACATAACATGAAAAGAACCTCCCAGACTAACCAGGGTAAGTAGTCACTGCATCACTGCACTATGTATGTGCCTTGCTGCTGTGCCTGCCCCCGACTATGTACCCTGCCAAAGGTGACTGTCCTGTCCAATTACCAACCCCCTTTCCCCCCCTCCTCCAAAAGAACATGATGGAAACAGTAGTTAACAGAAACATATTTTTTATTATCAACTACACATGGGACTGGGAAGTGAAACTTGGACGGGGGCTTGTGTCAGGCGGGAAGGAAAGTACTTGTCAAACTTTGGGGAATGAGAGCCTTCTGCTGCTCGAGCTCTCTGCAGGGGTGGAGTGAGAGTTAGCAGGGACTCTGCCGCCTCTCCTTCTGTGCACTTTGGGTGAAGGGAGTATGGGACTTGGTGGCGGGGGAGGGCGGTTAGAGATGGACTGCAGCGGGGCTCTGTCCTCCTGCCTCCGTTCCTGCAGAACATCCACAAGGCGCCGGAGCGTGTCCGTTTGCTCCCTCAGTAGTCCAAGCAGGGTTTGAGTCGCCTGCTGGTCTTCCTGACGCCACCTCTCCTCCCGATCCATGTTGGCTTGGTGC